>NW_026652287.1:67212110-67489000 GCF_009828535.3 Hylobates moloch
AAATCAAAACCACAATGAGATACCATCTCACACCAGTTAGAATGGCGATCACTAAAAAGTTAGGAAACAACAGGTGCTGGAGAGGTTGTGGAGGAATAGGAATGCTTTTACACTGTTGGTGGGACTGTAAACTAGTTCAACCATTGTGGAAGTCAGTGTGGCGATTCCTCAAGGATCTAGAACTAGAAACACCATTTGACCCAGCCATCCCATTACTGGGCATACACCCAAAGGATTATAAATCATGCTGCTATAAAGACACATGCACACGTATGTTTATTGCGGTACTATTCACAATGGCAAAGACTTGGAACCAACCCAAATGTCCATCAATGATAGATTGGATTAAGAAAATGTGGCACATATACACCATGGAATACTATGCAGCCATAAAAAATGATGAGTTCATGTCCTTTGTAGGGACATAGATGAAGCTGGAAGCCATCATTCTGAGCAAACTATCACAAGGACAGAAAACCAGACACCACATGTTCTCACTCATAGGTGGGAACTGAAGAATGAGAACACTTGGACACAGGGTGGGGAACATCACACACTGGGGCCTGTGGTGGGGTGGGGGAGGGGGAGGGATAGCATTAGGAGATATACCTAATGTAAATGACGAGTTAATGGGTGCAGCACACCAACATGGCACGTGTATACATATGTGACAAACCTGCACATTGTGCACATGTACCCTAGAACTTAAAGTATTATTAAAAATAAATATATAAATAAAACAAACAAACAAACACAAAATTGAGTCTCACCTGTAATCCCATTTTGTGAGGCCGAGACAAGAGGATCACTTGAAGCCAGGATTTCAAAACCAGCCTGGGCAACATAACCATACCTCTATCTGTATTTAAAAAGAAATTAAAATTTTGAATCAATTGTTTATATGAACACTACAGTTTTACCTGCACCATTGTCAGTGATATGTGTTGTAATCGTATTTTCCTATGCTGGACTCATCTTGTCATTGTTTTTATAGCATCTCGGTAATATAAATTCTTTTAATATAGTTGTATTTAAATTATTTTCCTTTATAGCTGTTGCTATTTATATATCGTTAAATAAGTTCTTCTCTCTTCCAAAGACATAAAGATACTCTCCTCCCTTTTAAGTGGTTAAGGCTTTAGAGGAGTTACATGTCTTTTAGTTGAGCTTATTTCTGAGTACTCAAAAATTTGGAAAATTTTACTTTTTGTTCTTAATGTCAATCTTAATTGTTATTACTTACAATGATTTAGTTTTGCATATTGCATATACAGCAACCTTGTTAAATTCTACTAGGAATTCTAAGAGATTATGCATAGATTCTTTGATATTTTCTATGTATACAGAAATTTCATCTGTGAAAATTACCACTTTTATTATCTCTCCTAGTCTTTTCACTATTACATAATTTTCATTTTTACTGTGATATTGAAGACCTTTATTACAATGTAGGATGGATGTAGTGATAGTGTGCATCTCTGTCTCATTTCTAATATCAAAGCAAAGCTTTTCATGTGTTGCTATTAAGTATGATATATTCAGTAGGCATTTTTGTAGATAACCTTCAGTCGATTGACAAAGTCCCCTTTTATTTTTAGATTGCTAAGAATTTTCATCATGAAATAATGTTAAAATAGTATTAAATGATTCTCTTGTTTCTTGGTATGATGGTATAATATTGTTTTACATAATGCCAGATTTGGTTTGCTAACACCTGTTTCTTGCTTAGGAGTTTTGCATATTGTTCATGAGTGAAATTGGTCTGTAATTTTTTCTCCTTCTTTTAGATTCTACTATCAAGGTTTTGCTGGCCTGACAAAATGAGTTGGGAAGTGTTTCTTCTTTTTCTGTTCTCTGTTAGTGTTTATAGAAAAATGGACTATTTATTCTTTGAGTATTTGAAAGAACTCACAAATGAAACTATTTGGCCCTGACAAATTTTTGTTGGTCTGTGTAGGAAATTTAACTACAGATTCAATTCATTTCATAGTTACAGAACTATTCAAGATTTCGACTTCTTGAGTGTGTTTTGGCTAGTTCTATTTTCATGTGGAACTTACCAATTTTGTCACAGAGTTGCCTGTTGAATTCAATTTATTATCTTTTAAAGATGTCTAAGGCATCTGTAGTAATACCTTTTCATTCCTGAGATTGTTCCTGATATGATTAAAAGTACCTTCACTATTAATTTCTTGATCATTTTCACAGTTTTGTAATCTAATTACTATTCTCAGAAAACAGCTTTGGCTTCGTTGTTCCTCTCTACTGTATGTTTATTTACAATCTCATAAATTTCCGCTTTTCATTCCATTTCTGCTTTCTGCTCCCTTTGAGTTTTATTTTGATCTTTTCTAAACGTCTTCAGCTGGGTATTTAGCTCAGTGTTCGCCAATTTTTTTTTCTCTAATATTTGCTTGTAAGAGTATACATTTCCTCTTAGTACTGGTTTGGCTATATTCTACAATTTTTGATATGTAATATTTTTATTATCACTCAGTCCAAAATATTTTCTACTTTTCATTATGATTTCCTGTTTAACCAATATAGTTGTTTTAGACACGTTTTTTAATATTTCCCAACATATGGGGATTTTATAGTTATTTTCTTGGTTTTTACTTCTAGCTGAATTGCAAGATAGCCAGAGAATATATCCTATATGATTTCAATCATTTGAAACTTGATGGCTCAGGAATCAATTTCATAAACTTTCCCGTGTTTTAAAAGGAACATGTATTCAGCAGATATTGATGTTGTGTTCTGTATATAACCATTAGGTCAGGGGTATAAATTGTATTGTTCAACTTTTCTATTTCTATGCTGAACTCTTGCCTCTTTGTTGAAAAAAAATTTTTAAACAGTGTTAGAAAACTTCCACTATGGTCATAAATTTATCTGTTTTTCTTATGTGTTTACCAATTTTTGATTCATGATTTTTGATACCATATTATATATTTTATACAAATTTGGAAGTTATATTTTTATATATCTAGTATTTTTTGTTTTGAAATCCATTTTGTATAATATTATCTTGTTATACCAACTTTTGATGGGGGAGTTATAGTATTTAACTACATCTTTTTTCAATCCTTTTAACCTTTCATATTTTAGCTCTATGCCTAGTAAACAGCATATAATTGAAATTTTTTGGCTATCTTTGTCCTTTATTTAAAGCATTTACTGATGCATTTAGTTTTGTATCTACTTTATTGTTTTAAAAAATTTGTCTCACCTAGTCTATTTTTCTCTCTGTATTGCCTTATATGGACTTGATTTTTCTTCTGCAAATTTATAATGTTATTTACTTTGTTTCCATTTGTTTAGTTGTTACGCTAGATTTGCTGTAGCATGTGTACTTTAATTATACAAATATTAAGCTAATAAATACCTTTACTTTTGTCATTGATCTTAAAATACTTCCATTCCATTTAGCCCTCCTATAATTTTATTTGATTGTTTTCATGTATTTTAATGACATCATTTTATTCATACTTTATAACATTATTACTGTCGTTTATAACATTCAATAGTCATTTAGATCAATCCCATATTTAACACTTCCTTTGCTCTTCTTTTCTTCTTGGATTATAGACTCTTTCTCTGGGATTATTTTCCTTCTGCCTTAAATACTCCTTTAGAATTTTCTTTTGACAGGGTCTACTAGTCACACACTCTCTCAGTTTTCGTTAGACCAAAAATGTCTTTATTTTACCTTCATTCTTGAAAGATCGTTTTGCTGTGTGTAAAATCTGTTGATAGTTACTTTTGACTCTTTCTTTTTTATTTTTTGTACACTTAAGTTTCAAACTCTGCCACCTGATTTTGTTGTGACTTTCAACTCATACTTTAATAAAAGCAATTTCTGTTTCAAGGCTCTAAAAGAAATGGGAAGTTACAAATTAAATTAATTGTTATATTTAACCTCTGACTTAACACGAAAATATCACCTCCAAAGAAGTGATAAGTGGAAATGATAATTGTTCTGTATGAGATATTCTAAGGGGCAATCGAAAACATGTCAATATAGGCTTCTTCTAAGGTGGTAAACTCAGCTTTTGCCTCTCTCAGGTGGAAAGAAACTCAATGGCATTCAGCTGAAGTGCTGCTTTGATTAGATTGAATAAATTCTTTGATCAGGGAAGGAAACAGAGAACTTGGAAATGGTTCTTGACCAGCCTGGTATTTTTCCATTTTGTCTCTGGCTAGCTGTGTGTTCTTTTCCGTTGTACTGGTTTGTCCTAGAACATTAGGTTCATTGGGCAGGCACTTTAAATTTTCAGATGAAAATTCTTGATTAAATATCAGTCGAATGTTTTTTATGCTGGCATCATGACCTAAACATGGCAAGAGTTTTCAATTACGTGAAGCATGTACTAATTAGGCATCTTCTCTGTGCCCCATTCTGTGCTAGATTCTATCAGAGATTGGAGGACAGGAGAGGGATCCTGAGTTATGCTGAGTTTAAACCAACAAAAAGGATATCTTTATCTGTCTCATGTCTGTTGATATTACTGAATGTTCCTTAAATAATATGTTACTTCTCTCAAGGAGGTAACAGTTTTGTACAGAGGATAAGACTTACACATATCAGACAACTAAAAGGAAGATAAGAAGGAAATTATTCAGTGCGAAATAATTTAGTATAGACAAATGATAAGGGAGTTCAAGTGGGGAAGAATCACTGTAAGCAGCATTTATGGGGAGTTGTTACTACGGACTGAGGAAATCAGACGAACTTTGAAGAATGAACAGGCTTTGGGTAGACAGAGAATAGAGTGAGGACCTTTTGTGTGTGAAAAGTAACAGGATAAAAGGTGCAGAGTAGAAAAACAGTAAGTCCATACACACCTGATCCAAAGAGAGTGCAAGTAGAACAAGAGGAGAGTTTGAAATAATTCATGATATGCACATATGGAATAATAATATCTTGAGATATTTATCAACATTATATGCAGGCAAAAAAATGAGCTAAAATGGCAGTGTTTTAATCTGAGCTGATATTCCAAACATTACTTATTTACTCCATGATTAAGTCTTTTATAAATGATATAAGGAAAAGATAATAGCACATATATGGACTCTTCATAAATATTGTTTCATGTAATGTACATAGCAATTCTAGGAAGTAGGAATTGCATTTGGTTATTGGTAAAAGAGACAGAAGAATAATAGACTAAACAAGAAAGAAATTTATTTTTCTCTCACATTTGAAAAAATCCAAATGTAGTCAATCCCAGGCCAGCTCCACGGCCATCAGTTACCCAGGTATCCTTCATCTCTCTGTTTATTAAACTTAGTGAATGGCTTCTAGCCTCATGATTGCCTTGTGGTGGCAGGATGGCCACCATAGCTCCAGCTGTCATATCCATATTCCAGGTGGAAGGAGGAAGAAGGAGGTTAAATGCAGAAGGGCACACCTCCTAGCTGAGTCAGCTCTCTTTTAAAGAGATTTCCAAAAAGCTCAGTACAGTGCCTTCTGAACTGTGATCTCACCCTTATCTGTAAGTAAGGATAGGAAATGCCCTTTTAGTGCATTGTTGCTTCCAACAATACAGAGATTCTGCTAGCAAGATAGGAGAGGGGCGGTGGGGAGAATGTACATTGGCTAGGCTGCTAGCAGTCTGTCAGAGTAAGCTTACTGCCATTTTACACCGAAGGGAACTGATCCTCAAAAGTGCTAAGTAAATGATCCCAAATCACACAGCTATATTTTAAATCCAGCTCTATTCACCAATCTGTGCAGTTCTTGTGCCTAAAATTCTAGGCTTTCTTTCTGTAGTGTTGATCTCATGCTTTCTTTTGTGCATGTTGAATTATTATTCTCCTCTTGGAATTTTATTATCACTGCCTAGCTGCAAAGAGATGCTTCAGTATCATTAAAAGGACAGGGAACTTGAACTAAACAACTTCCCACATGTATGTATTGGGGCTGATCTTGCTGAAGTTGATTGAAGTTTGTGTAGGTACCATTTGTAGAAGTCTTGGGAATGAAGTTTCTATACAATCTCCATGTCTTCTATCATATGTGTTTCATTTCAGCTCTGCTGACTTGGTCTCTTTCTTTATCTCCACCCATTTAACATTTATCCATTTGCCATTTCTTCTCAAACCACCACGTTTCCCTCTTTCAGATTTGTCACCCGGTTACTAACACTGTTCTCAAGAGAAATTGTGAGCAAAAACATGCACAGGGCAGCATTTTGCCTAGACTCAATTCTCAATCTACAAACAAGTTATTTTTTGAACACTTATTTTGTACAAATCACTTACCAGGTACTAATGGGTTTACTATGAAACATAAGAATAATCATGCTTAACCTCAAACAATCTAATTGGAGAAATGAAATGCATATACATTAAAGGGCAGCTAATGGTGCAAGGCAGTATATAAATGCAAGCCAAATGAGGGATAGACAGTAAATGCTCTCAGTGTTAAGAGTAAGGAAAAATCCTTTTCAGCTAAAGAGGTTAGGGAAAGCTTTGTAAGACAAGAGGAAATGGATTTGATTCCTGTGGGACTTAGGAAAGTTGAAAGGAGATGAAGGGTTTCCTTAGGAGAGGAAATGGCAAGATCAAAGCCACAGCAATGAAATCTATTGAATGTGTTCAAGAGATTGGAGTGGATGGATCTAGCTGAAATAGTTGATTAGTATGGGAAAGAAGGGAAGAGGGAGGCTAGAAAACTGGTTTTGCTTGAGATGATGGAAAGCTGTAAATACCATCTAAGGAATGTGAATTGGATATACTTTTGGACTTTATCCAAATTGCATATAGCATTTAGAGCAGCACTTAATGAATGTTCTGACTTGAAAATAGTAACTCCAAGTTACTGCATACCCAATTTTCTCAACCATGGAATTCTTTCTCTGATCTGTATTTAGCTGGCTCAGGCCTCATGGCTTCCCTTCCTTCTCCTGCAGCCTGCTTTTCATTTGCATTGACCCCTTCATCAGTGCAATTATAAAGAAGAGAGGAAATGGAACTTACACCAATCTATTTTAGAGTTAGATTTTACTGGTTCTACTAAAAGATTTAGAGAGAAAAATCTAAAAGCAATCTCTAGAATGAATATGATCTTTGATTATTAAATGATTGTGTCTAGGAAGACAAACAAGTAGTGACTTTAGGAGCAACGTAGGTATGGATTGTTCACACTTTGGGAACTAGGAGAGATGTAGTGGCCCTTTTCTGTCATACCTGACTTTCTGTCACTCAGTCTTGCAAATGAGGCAGCTTGCAAAATGGCAGTGGTACTCTTGACTCTGCCCAGTTTCAGGAAGAGAATTAGGTAATAAAATTAGTAGTAGTTTCTCTTCCCAAGTCAAATTCCCTCAAGAAAGCAAATGACATTATCTTATTTGGGGTAACCTAGAATATTTCGGGGTTGTAAGTAACAGACAACCTAACCCAAATAGATTTATATGAGAGGAATTTACAGTATTAGAAGAAAGAAAGAAAGAGAAAAAGAGAGAGAGAGAAAGAAAGAAAGAAAGGGAGAAAGACAGAAAGAAAGAAAGAAAGAAAGAAAGAAAGAAAGAAAGAAAGAAAGAAAGAAAGAAAGAAAGAAAGAAGGAAAGAAAGGGGAGAACTTAGTTCATACACACAAAAAAGGAACTTACTAGCTTATGGGATGATGTCATCAAGGCACTGCCTCTTCCCATCTCTCAACTCTGTTCTCAACCATGTTGTGTTATTTCTTACACTCTCAGGATAGCAAGATGGCCATCCACAACTTCAAATTTCAAGGTTCAAGTCCAGCAGGAAAGAGCACATGCTTCCTCTCAACAGTTGCAGCAAAACTTCACAAATTGAATCTCATGAGATCTGATGAAATATTTGATTTTCCAAGCCTGAATCTTATGCCCCTCTATGTAGTTAGGTGTCCAGTCAACTCAATTCAAAAATCCATGGACAATGGATTTTGTCCATGAATTTTGGACAAAATGGAAAAGACAGTACTTTCCATGGCACTTCCCCAGAAGAAGGGGGAATGGATACTGGGTGAGGTGGGGAATAACAAATATCAACAACTGTTACATATAAAATGCCTGTCTCTTAGTAATACCTTGCACAATTTCCCCCATTCTTTTCAACTTTCCAGTACCATTGTCCTATGACATTTGTAAGAAGAGAATACATAGAGCCCAAAAATATACAGGGACCAAGAGTGGACTACACTTTATTTATTTATTTATTTTTGAGATAGAGTCTCGCTCTGTCGCCAGGATGGAGTGCAGTGGCACGATCTCAGCTCACTGCAACCCCCGACTCCCTAGTTCAAGCGATTCTCCTGCCTCAGCCTCCTGAGTAGCTGGGATTACAGGCACACTCCACCATGCCCAGCTAATTTTTGTATTTTTAGTAGAGACAGGTTTCACCATGTTGGCCAGGATGGTCTGGATCTCTTGACCTCATGATCCACCCACCTCAGCCGGACTACACTTTTAATTTAGAGTAATGTTTTGGGCACATGGGCAACTAGCTTTTATGGAACAACTGTCCCATAACAAGGGATTCACTTTCACTGTAATAGCTCATCTTCACAACATCCCTTTGAAATAGGCATTTTTATTTTTTGATAAAGAAACTCCAGTTCAAAGAGGGTAAGCATCTCACCCAGTATCACATAGCTTAAAAAGAATGTGCATTGGTATTGGTAATGGAAATCAGGGCTTTCAGATTCAAAAAGCACTGCTACTTCCGCTGCATTGCCCCAAGTCTGATTTCTTTTGCAGGGCCTGTTCTCATTTCCACTGTCATAAAATTACGCTGTGAATTATCATGTCTTTTTCTCATTAAATTCCAAACCACTGCCTGTTTGTGAAGATAAAAAACCTGAGAATTCAACCATTGGAAGCTGAAAGGGATCTTAGAAATAATGTACTTCAAAGCTAAAATTCCTGCTTCAAAAGATGAGAAAGCAAGTGTTGGTTGTTCTATATCATAAAAATAGAGGGTGGCACTGGTGAGGGAACCTGGATCTTTTGGACCCAGATTCATACCCTGTCTCCTCCACTTTCTTTATCTTGCTTGAATGTGAGTGACCTTGGGAAAGTTAACAACTTAACCCCTCTGAGCTGTAGTGTGTTCCTTTGTAAAATAAGGGCAATATTATTGAATTTCATTGAATCCTAAGTGCACATAATTTCATAGTTTAGCTCAAAAATCTAAATGTGGCTTAAAATGGAAAGCCAATCGTAGTTTATGCTTTTACTTTCTTAGCAATATACAAAAAAAAAACATGTCTCTTCATCAATGATGTCTTAGATTCGGTGAAATATGGAAAGACATTCCTCATATGAGGTTGTTGCAGACATGTACTAAAATAATGAAGATGTATCATTTAGAATAATACCTGGCACATAGTGAATGCCCAGTAAGTGTTAGTTGTGGTGGTGGTGGTGCTGGAGATGGTGATGGTTGCACCGTGTATATAAGAATATGTATAAGTCTTGGCTGATGGATTCTTTTTAGGAGATGAAGGTGTCCCTGAGCTTGGTCACCATTTACAGCTTTTCTCCTTGGCTTGTGGGCAGCATAGTGGTTTTCCTTTTTTATCCTGTATTCTTGAGTGTTATATTTGGCTTCCTGGAACAAAACCATAGCCTCCCAAATCTATTTGAACTGAATTATCTAAATAAGTCTTTTTCCTTTGTTTAATCATAAGGTAAAGTGACCAATTGTCACTCATGTTTGTGTTATATAGATACAGGGTATATAGTTTGGACTGGTTTTCCTTATTCTTCATAGTCAGTTGATAAAAGTGGTTTCTACAAAGAGTTTCACTCAAAACTATCAGTTTCATCTCTTTATGACACAAAAATGCTTCAGAGTAGGCAAACTGACATGATGTGGAGGGTTGGGTTTTTGTGGTAGAGATATATATGTACGTAGAGTAGCAGCTATGGCTTTCTTTATTAGGAAGGGAAATCTGATTCTATTCAGTTGTAAGCTTAAATTGGCACAGTATCAAACTAAGTCAAGTTTTATTGACTTCTGAGACAAATTTCTAATTTTTTTCATCCTATTGCAAGGCATAACTTTGAAAGGCACAGTATTCTTTAAAAGATAAGACATTCATGAAAAGATACTGTGTTCCTTTCCTCAAGTTTCCAAAATTTCACTGCCTATAGATTTGAAATCAAAATAGGTAATATCTTTACTGATCTTGTTATTCAAAATTCATAGCTTTTCATAGTATTCTTCTATTCATCATTTTCCCTTGTCTTTCAGAATGTCTATAAAATGATGGGTTATTATTTTTGCTACTTCCGTTAGTGTTTATGCCAGCAGGGGAACATTATTTTATTATTTTTAGAGAATAGAAGCTATTTCTTGAACCAGGAAATTGAACTTGCTATTTAAAAAAATAAAGCAAAGGCATTTGTCTCATCAGTCCCTATTTGATTTCCTTGGGGGTAATTTTCATTCCCTAGTCCCTAAAATTACTGCCCCTCCCACTCATAAACAAGAGGCCTTTACCATTGTACACTGTGCAAATCTCTGTTATTTATTTTCATGGTACATTACAATATCTGGTTCTATCTTCTTTTTAAATAGGGTGTTTCTCAAGAACAGGGACTGTGGCCATTTCATTTCTGTATCTCTATAGCTTGGAGCACTAAATTAAAACGTATGTTAAACAAAAAATGTCTAACTTGGAAAACATTCTTGTACTCTGGGGATAACCATGCATTCAATTTTAAAACATGTGTTTACCCATTGGATAGGAAGATTCATCACCAAAGTAGATCTTCGTTTCTCAGAGCTGCACCTGCAAAGTTGCATGCACTACTTTAGGTAATAATCTAGCTAGAGACACTTATAGGCACATATTTACTTAATATTAAGCTGGGCTAGAAAAGAAACCAATTTGAAATTGCTTCCTCAGCTGAAAGCTCTATGCTAACAATAAAGTTTAATTTCAGCAGCTGTAGTTCTCAAATCAATAGATTGCAAAGAGGGTGGCAGAATTTCAGTTTTTGGTTTTGAATACTAAGCAGGTCAGAAGTTGCATTATTTAAAAACACATTTACTGGATTTAAAACACAGCTTTTGGCAAATTAGCTATATGGATTTATATTATTTTCAATAATAATCTAACTTCTCAGGGTAAAAACAAAGTGTCCAATCATAAGCCATCATATTTTACATGAATTACATGAATAGGAGGTTTTTTGAGCATTGTGATTAAGAGAGAAAGACATAATAAATCTATAAATGATAGATATTAAATCACATCAGACAACTGATATTCTTACCTGATAAAGAGTTGCAGGGCATATTTTTAGGTCTTTGTTTAAAGCAGAAAACACTGTACTAATATTTTCTGGTAACCAGACTGTGCAACACTAATATCCAGCTAGTTTTACCTTTTAGCAGTATGTGCTCCAGAGTGTGAACACATTTGTGATAAATATTGACCTGGTCATGGCTATATTGGCCTTTTTACCTTGATCTTATTTCTGTAAGTATGTCGTATTGCCTCATCTTTTAATAACTAATTGTGCTGGTAGTCACAGGGGCATAGGGCTAGCAAATCATGGATATTTTTATAACCAAGAAGTCCAATTTGAGAAGTATAATTTAAATGCAAATAAATTGGGCTGGGGGCAGTGGCTCATGCCTGTAATCCCAGCACTTTGGGAGGCCGAGGCTGGCGGATCACTTGAGGTCAGGTTTAGAGACCAGCCTGGCCAACATGGTGAACCCGCATCTCTACGAAAAATACAAAAAATTAGCCAGGCACGGTGGTGTGCACCTGTAATCCCTGCCACTCAGGAGGCTGAGGCAGGAGAATTGCTTGAACCCGGGAGGCAGAGGTTGCAGTGAGCAACAGAGTGAGACTCTGTCTCAAAAGAAAAAAGTAAATAAATTTTTTGGTCCTTAGAAAAAAATGAATGATATTAAATCTTTCCAGGGTTAACAATGCATGCACTTAAACCAGAGTGTTTCAGGCTCCCTGTTCTTGGTGTTCATAGAGACAGCAACCTGCACCTACAAAGATTTTCTAAGGTAAGGTTGTATTGGAAGGTCTTGAAGCATTCTGAAATAGTAGGTAAGAGTTGTTATCATTTATGAAAGAATGTTAAAGGTCAAGATGATTAGTGTTTAAAACAGAAGCACAGGAGAGGAGACAGGGCAAGAGATGGTGGTGAATGGGGTCAGGACCCTGGACAGCTCTACTAATCCTGAGCCACTGCAAGACTTTTCTTCTTGACAGCTTTTGGAAGCATGACCCATCTCATTCATAGGCTTTGCTTCTGATTAAGCTGTGAAGTTTGAATGTCATAGTCTTGCTATTTTATGCTCTTTTACTTTGGGGAGGTAATAAGGAATAATTTTCATCTACCTTTTATATTCACTGTGGGTGATATGGATTCTGGCCTGACTGAAACTTCAGCACTGTGAAGGCAATATTTTGTTAACGATGAGTGGTGTAGAGGTAGGGAGTTATAGATTACCCTCATACTTTTACATATTTTCCTACCATATATTTTCTTTCCTCAAAGGTTAAGGATTGGCTCTTGAGCACAGACTATAGATATAGCCCAAAACTATTTTAAAAAACGATGTCCCCAGTTCAGTTTGTGGAAGACTTGGAATAGATCCACTTAAGCATTTGTTTTTCTCTCTCATTAAAAAGAAGAGAAAAAAACACAAGTTTTCTCTTTTTAATAGTTTTGTGTAATTAAACTGCAGGCTTTTAGATGAGATGCATGCTAATAAATTCTCAATGGAATCTTTCAGAAGTAAAGCACAGCTGTTCAATTCATGAATTTATTTTGCACTGTCTTAATAGAGTGTTTTTCTCAAAAGGAATTTTATTCTTTTCATGGCCCAGATGACCTTCTGTATTTTGTCTTCTCTCATCTTTTATTTTTTCCTGATTCTATTTGTGTAGAGATGGGGTCTCAGTATGTTGCCCAGGCTGGTTGTGAACTCCAGACCTCAAGCGATCCTCCCACTTGGACCTCCCAAAATTCTGGGATTACAGGCATGAGCTACTATTTGCCTAACCTTTTCCTGATTTTTGATCAAAAATACTTGTTAGCCTTAGAAAATTTATACCTCTTATGTCAGATCAGTTATTTCTATGCCTGTGTTTAAGATCCACTATTTCATTTCTCTTCTCTGTGCTAAAGATTATAACTGTTGTAGGAGCGTTTAAACTCAGATAATTTAATTGGAATTTTATTAAATTATATGATCTGACATTCTTTTCTTAACTTAGGTGTTTTACAGGTTAAGTTCAAATCTGGGTTCATGAATTAGGCAACAAGATGATTTCTAATTAAATATATGGCTAAAAACAGGGAAAGAGGGAAATAAGTATTTAATTTGAATGTACAAGAACAACTTTTACCACTCTTGTTCAATACCTGACTAACTTAAAGCAGGCCACATTGATAATAAAAATTTAATTTAAAAAAATGTAAAAATTGTTGGCTGGGTGCAGTGGCTCATGCCTATAATCCCAGCACTTTGGAATGCCGAGGTGGGTGGATCACCTGAGGTTGGGAGTTCAAGACCAGCCTGACTAACATGGAGAAACCCCATCTCTACTAAAAATACAAAATTAGCCGGGTGTGATGGTGCATACCAGCTACTCGGGAGGCTGAGGCAGGAGAATTGCTTGAACCCGGGAGGCAAGGGTTGCAGCGAGCCAAGATTACGCCATTGCACACCAGCCTGGACAACAAGAGGGAAACTCCATCTCAAAAAAAAAAAAAATTGTTAGAGACCTCTCTCCTCCAAGATGTACCAAACAACATTGGATTGATCTTAAATCTTTGAATTTTTGAAGACATTCTCTCACATCCCACTTACATGATCTTAAACTGTTCCCTCACCTCATTTTCCATCAAGTGCTACTATTGACCACTTTCAATATTGATCTTTTGTACCAACTAGAGAGAAGGTGTTGGTCAGGAAAAATGGGAGAAGGAGTGAAAGGGTGGAGAAGGGGAAGGAAATGGAAGAGGGAGACTGACAGTAAGCTTAGGACATGAAGAAGGCTGACAGTAAGCTTAGAACATGGCCACTGTGTACTCTTCATTGTATTCTATGTGAATTTCCTTGGCAGCCCTATTTGGGAGTATTATCCCAAGAAAAGTACTTGGACAAATTTATAGCATTAAAAAAATCCCTAAACAAGATAACATCTCGTTTCATCACTCTCTTAAATAAATCTCTCTCTCTCTCATGGCTGATCAAACTGACCAAGTTGGCTGATCAAACTGAATTCAACTGACCAAGACAAATGGAGATAGCTCCAGTACTTTGTCAGAAATCTAAGGATGTCCTATCAAGGTGTCTCTAGGCTTTAAAAATGTAAAAATACGTTTTGATATGTTCTGATCAAAAATCACCCCTTCCAATATTCAGATGACTTTTATTCAGGGGCATTTCAAATGAAACTTTTTGAATTAATCTCTAGAAAGAGAGTGTCAAAAGGATAAATAAAAGTGTTCAATATTCAGGAGGGAATACATGAAGTGTGAGCATCAAAGATTCTAGAAACAGAAAAATCTTTACATAGAAAAGCCCATACCTTGTCAGTTCAAGAGATTAAAATAAAAAAAAAAAAATTTCTGTGTTTCCTACTTAGAAGGAATTTGGGTCGCAGCAACACTTGTCCCAGCCATCTGAGCTCTTTTTTGGCCTCTTCGCTTTTTTGTGTTTCTTTTCTCCTTAGATTTATTTAGATAGCACCCTTACTCCAAGGAGCTTAAAATGGTAGCATTACATTCTCAACCTTTGAAACATATTAAGAGGTAATTAAAAGACAAATGCTCCTGATTTTTACGTCCCACATCAGATGATATTTATTCTTTGTTTAGCAGACATATGCCAATAGTATTCTGCTATGGTAAGCAAGGTAGTTAGATCCTGGCCTCAAAGCACTTATAATTTAAAACCATCAATAAAGATAAACATACTGAAGTACATGACAACAAGCAAGAAACTGCATAATAAATCTAGAAGTAGAAGCCAGAGATAAGCTTCTAAAGAAAACAGTATGTAGAGTTTTAGAATTAAACAGAAACACTATCTTTACTTTTTAGAAAGTGTGGGAAGAAGGAATTACGAGCATACTAACTTTTCTAGGGGATGATTTTTTTTTTTTTTTGAGATAATGTCTTGCTCTGTTGCCCAGGCTGGAGCACAGTGGTGCAATCTCGGCTCACTGCAACCTCTGCCTCCCGGGTTCAAGCAATTCTCCTGCCTCAGCCTCCCAAGTAGCTGGGATTACAGGCATCCACCACCGTGACTGGCTAGTTTTTGTATTTTTAGTAGAGATGGGGTTTCACCATGTTGGCCAGGCTGGTCTCGAAATCCTGACCTCATGATCCGCCCTCCTTGGCCTCCCAAAGTGCTGGGTCTAGGGGATGCTTTTAAGCAAAGGTACGAAGCTGCAAATTATGGTCACCTTGGCCTCTCATTCTTCCCCCTTTTGTTGTGTCCTTTAACTCCTGACACTCAAGCCATAAAGGGATTTCTGTTCTCTATCTATTCTCTGCCACCCAGATCTAACTAGACCAGTGATTTCGATCTTGGAGTTCATTTTATTTGTCGAATTTCCTTCTCTCATATGGTATGTGTCCTTTAAGTCTCACCTTTCTTGTGAAATGAAAGACTTTACTTCTTGTTCGTAGAATTTTAAGCATCAGTAAATATACTTGAAGGTGTGGGTAGTATTTGAGGAATCAATATGCTGTCTTGGATTACTGAGATTATAGCACAAAGACTGTACTTTTTCTTGTAAGGTCATCCTTTTTCATTTTTAAGACACTTAGAAAGGGCTTTTCTTTATAATTTATGAGTATCTGAGTAAACTTGCCAGTATGATAGTGGTGATGGTGATGGTAATAATAATAGTTATTCTAATTGCTTAGAGTGTCATCAGGTAAAGGACTCCGAAGTTCATTTTCTTTCAGAGAAGTATTGTATGCAAAGATTTGGAATCCACACATGTAGGATGTCATTTGAATGAACACATATTACCAGAAACCTATTAGGAAGAAATGATAGGAATATCACTAGTATTTTAGTGACAATTTTCCAAATATGAAGAATGGCAGAGAAGAGGCAACATAGTAACCTGTGTTAGGAAGAGTTGGGCTTCATTATGATCTTACTCAAGTTACTTATCTCTATAAAGCTCACCCTCTTCACTTGTAAAATGGGAATAATAAAGCCTACTCTACAAAGATATGGTGGGACTAAGACCCCAGCCCAGTAAATCTTACTTTCCTATTCTTCCCATGTGAAAAAACAACACAAAACAAAAAACCTTAAGCCTAAATGCAATACACAAAATGAAACCAACAGTGACCGTAGCGAGAAAACTCTTGCATACTATATGTCAGTGAATACAAAATGTGACAGATATGATATATTGCTACTATAAAATAGCCACAGTTTTGAAACTTACCTTGAACATATGAAATATGAGAGGAGAATTCAGAGCAACCCCACAAAACTTTATAGAAACAGGATCGATTTTCCATTTCTTCTGTGGGAGTTTCTTCTACTGGGCCAAATTTTTCCTCTGATAAAACTTTGTGGGATGTGGTGGAGGGCACCTGTAATCCTAGCTGTGCTGGGAGGCCAAGAATTGCTTGAGCCTAGGAGTTCAGGACCAGCCTGGGCAACATAGTGAGATCTTGTCTCAAAACAATCAAACAAAAAACCCTGCAAAAAATTTATTTCTAAGTCTTTCTATAATAGTTATACAGAATGTGACTCAGATTATTTTAATTTTTTTATTATTTATTTTTGAGACAGAGTCTCGCTCTGTCACCCAGGCTGGGGTGCAATGGTGCGATCTCGGCTCACTGCAACTTCTGCCTCCCGGGTTCAAGCGATTCTCCTGCCTCAGCCTCCCGAGTAGCTGGAATTACAAGTGCCAGCCACTACGCCCAGCTAATTTTTATAATTTTTGTAGAGACTGGGTTTCACCATGTTGGCCAGGCTGGTCTCGAACTCCTGAACTCAGGTGATCCATCCGCCGTGGCCTCCCAAAGTGCTGGGATTACAGGCGTGAGCCACTGCGCCTGGCCAGATTATTTTAATTCTTAGGTGTACACATGCTAACAGCAAAATTTACATGTTCATATGCTTCTATTAAGTCTTCCCATGTATTTGTTATGCCAGGCTCCCAGACATTTCCATGTGAATTGTAAGAAACTTGAGGGCCAAGCCATTGCTGCCTTTTAACGTTCACTGAATACAATGTGCCCGTTTTAGCCTTTATCTTGCTTGACCTCTTGGGGCTGTCTGTCACTGGTTCCCACTTTTTGCAATAGTGTCCTTGGCTTCTGTGTACTCAGCTAGAGCTAGCTTTCCTATCTCAAGCTGTACTTCCAAAATTCCATTTTTCTTCTGATAACCTCTTAGAAGTTGATGTTCCTTGGGGATCTACTCCATTGTTTCTTCTCTGTTCACTCTACAAGTGCTCCCTATACTACTTCATCTGCTCCAGTGGCTTCAACTAACATCCATATATCAAATTAATATCCAGATCTGGAGTTCCAGTCCTTCAGACCTCCAGGTGTATATTTTTTAAAGTCTACCAGACATCTCCACTTACATATCCCACACCTCAAGTCAGCATTTCTAAAACCCAACACATCTTTATCCCCCTCCCCATACGTGCCTTTCCTTCTTATATTCTCCTCTCTTGGATGCATCTCCACCTGCATCACTGCCCAAGACAGACACTAGGGAGTCATCCTTAATTCAGTGTCTCCCATACCCAATAATCAAACTGAGATCTACCTCTTAAATATCTCTTGATTCTCTCCACTTCTTTTTATCACCACTGCTACTACTTGGTCAACATCTGCCAAATTTTTGCGGAATTACTGAAACAGCTTCCTGTTCTCTCCTGGTCTCTTTACTATGATGCTTGCTTGCTTAGTACTGCCCCCATTCTCCATATTGTAGTGAAAGTGGTCCTTCTAAAAGGCATACCTGATTTAAGTCGTCCACCTGTTTAAAACATACAAATGGCCTTCACAGCCCTCAGAATGTATAAATCCATTTTTCTTAGCAAGGCCAACAAGCTCTTCATAGACTGCCCCTTTTCCGCCCAGCTTCATCACTTGCCACGTACTTTCTCATTACCCTATCCTGAATGATTTGAAGGTCTCCAAATGTCACATTTTCTCTTGCCTATTTGGCCTCTGTGACCACCCCACCCCTTTACTCTGCCTTAAGAAATTTCCCTCTTCCCACCTTTAACTAAGTTACAGAGTATCATTTAAGAATGATGCGGTTGCAAGCAACTTCTCCTCCCCTTCCAAAGTTTAACAGTTCACCTTGGAAAAGGTCAGCTTTAATAGAAAACAGCCTATAAATTGGGTTTCCTTCTGATGTATTCATGTTAACGCTGCTAGAATGTAACTCTATAGAAAGCTACAAACTGCATTTTTTAAGATCACTGGTTCTGGATGTAGATACCACCTATTTATATTTATGTGACAAATACTTACATAGTATTTACTTTGCACCAGGTACCTTACCTATAGTCCTTTTTTTTTCTTTTTTTTTTAGTAGTTTTTAGGGATGGAGTCTTACTATGGTTACTCAGGCTAGAGGGTAGTAGCCATTCACAGGCACAATCATAGTGCAATGCAGCCTCAAATACCTAGACTGAAGCAATCCTTCTGCCTCAGTCTATCTAATAGCTTGGACTATGGGTGCACTGCACCATGCTCATCTTACATTAACTCTTTAGTCTTCAAAACAGCCCTAAGAAGTAGATAGGGTTGTCATTTATCATTACTATTTCACAGACAAGGGAACTGAGACATCAAGGGTCATTGTCCATACAGTTAACTAGTAACAGAGGCAGGCTTCAACTCAAGCAAATTAGGTGCCAAAGTTCAGCTCTTTAATCTTTACACTAAATTGCCTTAGCACAATTGCCTTAGCTTTAGGAAGAAAATCTTCAACAGGCGGAACTGAGGGGTTGGGGGATTTTCTTTACTACTACTGGTAGTGAACAAGATTGTCTTTCCTTCTAAATCTACTCAAAAGATGGTACAAACCTAAATTACCTTCTGGATACTGTCAAGTCACCTCAACTTAATCCTGTTTTCTTCCTAGAGGACTGGGATTTTACGAAGCAGGCACTATGCACACATGAAGCAAAGAGCTCTCAACAGCTGCCAGGGGACACCCCATCCTCTCTCTCCCAAGCCAAAATACTCAGGTCTAGAAATGTCATTGAGCTTAGTGTCTTTTACTCGAACAGCATAGTGGTTTTGACAAATGTTTGAGCATAACTTATTTAACACAGTACATACACAGTCAAGATTGCCCACACGTACCAAAAGAAATCAGCTTTCCAGTCAATAGGCTGTGACGTATCTCTTTGTTAGTCCCATTTGGTTTCCATCATAATAAGCAAATGAATATTGCTTATTTTGTGTCCATGTGATCTGAAGTCATGTCTGAAGGCCTAGGCAAAATACTAAAGATTAACTTCACTTCACCAAAATCTTAGCGTTGTTTGAAGAAGGCACTTAATTGCAAGGCAATTGTCCAGCTGTAATTTTGAATTGGATTCTCATAGCCTACTCTTCTGCCACTAGATTCTCCTTTATATGTTATTCAACACTTTTTCCATGAGCATTTAGTACTACTAATTCTTGGGAGATGGGTTGAGGCACACATCATGAAAATTAAGTGTAGCATAGAAGGGACAAAGAACACCAGTCAGAAACATTAATTACATGAGAATTTGACCCTCAGAACTACGTATGATAATCTAGATATTATATAATTACTGCAGGGAGAAATCAAACCTTTTCTATCCTCGTCTTGGACACCATGCATTCTAATCATGCAGCCCAAGTTTGCAACACTACACCTTTAATTCACACCAAATTTTCAGTCATTAAAATCCTGTACCCTGTCTTCCATGAATGGTGGTTAATTCAGTTCTGTGCCTGCCCTTTCACCATTGATTTTTTTAAACCTATGCTTTAACTTTCTAGTTTTTCCCAAATACATTTTGTCTTAATAGTTTTAAACACTTTTTCTGGCCCGCTCATCTTTGATGGCTTCACTAAGAAGAATGGGGCACTCATTGATTCAGCCCTCCTTCAGAATATTTTACCTCAGGATGTTTACATCAGGCTAAATTAGGACATTCTGAAATGATGTGATTCCAAATGCCTTTAAATGCTTTGCAATCAATTCCTAGGAATGAAGTAGGGATGGGGGAAAGAAAAGAGATGGAGGATAGGAGATAAGAATAAAGCTCCAGAAGATGAGTGAATTTTTTAAACATTGGAATAAAGAAATTCATTACACGTATGAAAAACACAGCTGTAACTGGAATCGAGAGTGATTCAGCCTTCCATCCTGGCAGCCTTTTAACTCTGGCAGCATGAATTGGACCTGAAAGACTTCCACTGCTTTGAGTTCTGATTTTCATTTAGTCCTACCAGCAAGAAAAATCACCCTGGAGCAATGAGCATGCTGATTTTGTTAATTCCCTCAAACATGTCCCTTGTTTAAATCACTGCTGATTAAACATTCGTGACATCTTTCCTTTCTCAATGTGCCATGACTCATCAGGTGATCACAGTGGAATGAAAAAAACAAATTGTTTTTGTTTTTTAATGTTTACTGAAAGTGAGCAATGGAAAAAACAATAGCTGCTAAAATGATGAATGGCTAGTGGGCTGCACGTCTTTCATCTTTCGGTGGTCTTTAGGAAACAAAATAATATCTGTATGAGAAGATCACCAGAACCAGAGTCAGACCACAGACTTGAACTACTGCAAGCCTGGGCTTCTGCTGCCAAACAAGCCATTTTCAAGTAGGGTTGATTGTTCTGCTGCTATTCAAGGTCACTTAGACAGAGGTGATCATTTTGGCTGTGATCATGGATTTTCACTTCACCTTATCACAAACAATGTTTAAATTCACTCCAATATTTGATTCTCTATTTACTCAACAATCTTAATTTTCAGATAGTGAAATCACTTGCTGCAAAGAAACCAGGCCCATGTAAAATGTTGTTAACTGAAAGTTCAATTTTACTAAGCTACTTTTAGCATAGCAGAAGTTACACTTTTTGTTTCACATATGACAATAGCAAGAAGAGGATGACTACTACAGTAAATTACTCACTCCCACCTATCTAATAATCTGTCAAGCTCTGGCAGTCATATTAGAGGGAGAAATGATTATATTGAGTGTGATACAATTGAAGGAGCACTGTGCCGGGAGTTAGGAGAACAGAGTTTCTGTTCTTGGCTGTGCTCACAAATTGTGTGACCTTGAATAAGTCATTTACAATCTCTAATCTTCAATTTCTCATCTAGGTAGACATCAGACTTGAATAAGATCTTGGATTTTATATGCCATGCTAAGGCTTCCCTCATCTGAACAAGAATTGTTTTCGTGGCATATGTTGCTAGCATTTTCAATGTATACCTAATTCAGTGCAGTCTAGGACATTATTTAGTTATTGCTTAAATAATCTGAACAAAAGATCAGGTGACAAATCGTATGTTTTTCTTCTGCCAAGATAGACCCTATTTTAGAAGTTTGATTTTGCTGATTTCAGGGGTCATTTTAAAAAATGCATTTAACTAGAATGACACATTCGTGTTCCATGCAGAACTGCTGAGGTTGGGAATGGAGAAGTTCTAAATGCTATCAGCATCATTCTGGGATCTGCCACTAACTCCCTTCTTGTGTTCAGGCCAGTCACCCAACTTTTTTGTACCTAAATATTTTTATTTCTATCTTAGAATTAATTATTTAAGCTTGACTCAGTAAACTGTGACAGATAGAAATAAAAATCATGTGGGAGCACGATGCCCATGGAACAGTATCAGAAAAATGTTACAAATTTAAAAGTAATTAAAAGACTAAAAGTTGCTTCCTTCAAGCTTTGTTATTGACAATATAAGGGCCTCGTGATTTGGAGAACTCTAATAATAATCTGTAGGTTGTCACGGCAACAGCTACTCCTATGACCATGCTACCTGGAAGGATCCAAAAGTAAGTAACTAATTCCAAAGTCTTTCACCTGGCCACGGCTTATGAAGTGGTAAATATTTTCTTCCTCTGGTCTGTGTACTCTTCCTATTTCCCACTTCCTGCTGCATCAAAGACCATTTTTTTTTACTCTGTATTTGTCTTGTTCAGAGCCACTTGGTTCCATTGGCCAATGGTATGGGAAAATTTTCTTTTTCTTCTTTGGCAGATCTAAGAAGGGTTACGAACTCAGGGGAAATGGAGGTTGAGTCATGGACTGTATTTTACTTGGGGAGAATTAGAAGGAGGTTCTCTTTTCCTCCAATTAGGGCTAGGAAATGGAAGCCTATGAAATCACCTTCATGTAACACAAAGGTAACTAATAGAGTAGCTTAACTCAAATTTGGCTTCTCATTTTAAGTCAAAAGAGAAAGAAATGTGGATTGGGGTTAAGTGTTTACAAGAGTTTACCATATTGTATTTTCATGTATCTACTTAGGCTGTTTCTTTTTATCTTTCCTGTTTCAGTAAGTTCTGATGACCTCCAGGTCAAGATAGTAAATTAAGCCAATGTTAAACTCTCATCTTCTGCTCAAATACACACATAAATCACAGGTAAGATATATGTTCTACGTTGAAAAAGCACATAGCCATATTCAAAAACAAGAAGGGAAATACATGGTCCAAAAACCAAGATATCATCCCAAAAATGGCAAAACAAAGCAAAACCTGACAAAAACATATCTGCAAGCAACTAAAGCCATGGGCCTGGCATAATCTAATAGGAGCTCCAAAATGAGAAATAGGGAAAATGGTTGCAAAGCAAAAGCACAATAATTAGTACCTGGAATTTCTCAGTATTAAGGAAAGGAGTTTTCAGATTGATAAATTCTACCAAGTGTCACATGGGATAAATATACTTCAAAAATTCATATCTAGACATATTGTAGTAAAAATGTAGAACATTAGGATAAAGAGAAAATTCTACAAAACAAAAATAGAAATCAGATTAATTGTAAATTTTTATCAGCAAAAATAATGCATTAGGAAATGGATTAATATCTTTACATTTCTAAAAAATAAATAACTGTACTATAACTCCCTAGACAAGTTATAATGTATGAAGATGTTTGTAGGCATACGCACACATCTAAAATAAAGAACATAATTAAAAATTGGAAGAATTTTAAAAATCTATTTTTCAGTCAAATAAATAAATAGATTTATAGAATTAGAAAGAAGTAGTGATGTACAAGAATCAAAGTGAGCAAAGAATCAGGAGACCATATTGGAAAATGCAAATAGATGTTGTTTGTAAACAAAAACAAAATAATATTTTTATATTTAGTACATGATGTGTCTATAATTACAGGCAAAAATTATATGGGAGTTGGGGGAAAGTTTGAAAGATATTAAACTGTGCAAAGATGATTGTCTTCTTCAGAAAGAGAGAGACTGATTAACCCAGAACTTTGTTTTTAAAATGCAAATATATGCATAAATATTAAAATTTTAAGGGTCAAGAGTGAAAAAGTGATGCCCGGTGCAGTGGCTCATGCCTGTAATCCCAGCACTTTGAGAGGCCAATGCGGGAGGATTGCTTGAGCACAGGAGTTCAAGACCAGCCTGGGCAACACGGCAAAACCCAGTCTCTACCAAAAATGCAAAAATCAGCCAAGAGTGGTGGCTCACGCCTGTGGTCCCAGCTACTCAGGAGGCTGAGGTGGGAGAATAGCTTAAGCAGGCTGCAGAGAGCTATGATCGTACCACTGCCCTGCAGCCTAGGCAACAGAGTGAGACCCTGTCTCCCAAAAAAAGAAAAAGAGTAAAAGAGTAGAAATACAATACACAATTTCTATTGAACAAGTAGAGCAGAGGAGGGAACAAAATCTTGACCAGTTGAAGAGAAAACAAGAAAACTAGAAAAAATAAGCAAAGAACAAGTATGACAGATAAAAAACACAAAATAATGTGGCAAACACAAGAACAAATATGCCAGTAATCATAAAAATCATCAAAGTTATTTTCTAAAAGGGTTGCTCAGCATTGATAAAAATAAATCCATCTATGTGCTGTTCCCAAAATTACCCAGAAATGGATAAAATGAATGAAAACGAATAACATATGTTTTGATGAATGGAAACATAAAAAGCCTTATATAGCAATATTCAAATCATAAAAATAGAATAACTTGTTATTAAAAAGACAAAAAATAACAGATGCTGGTGAGGATGTGGAGAAAAGGAAACTGTTACACACTGTTGGTAAGAATGTAAATTAGTACATCCATTATGCAAAATAGCATGAAGACATTTCAAAAAACTAAAAATAGAAGTACCATACTACCCAGCAATTTCACTACTGGGTATTTATCCAAAGGATGGGAAACCAACATATCAAAAAGATACCTGCACCCCCATGCTTATTGCAGATCTATTCACAATAGCAAACATATGTAATCAACCTCAGTGTCCATCAACAGATGAATGCATAAAGAAATGTGATGTATCTATATACAATGGAATATTATTTAGCTATAAAAAGAATGAAATCCTGTCATTTGCAGCAACATAGATGGAACTAGATGTCATTATGTTAAGTGAAGTAAGACAGGCATAGAAGGACAAATATCACATGTTTTTGCTCATATGTGGGAGCTTAAAAAGTTGATCTCATGCAGGCAGAGAGTAGAATAATAGTTACCTGAGGCTGGGAAGAACGTGTGTGAGTGTGATCTGGGATTAGGAGAGATTGGCTAATGGGTACAAACATATAGTTAGAAGAAATAAATTCTAATGTTTGATCGCAGAGTAGTGTCACTATAGCTAACAAAAATGTATTGAATATTTCAAAATAGCTAGAAGAGAGGACTTGAAATGTTCCCAACATGTAGAAATCACAAATATTGAGGTGATGGATATTCTAAATAACCTAACTTAATAATTATACATTCTGCACATGTTACAGAATATCACATGTACCCTATAAATATGTATAAATATTATTTGTCAATAAATTTTTTAAAACAGAATAGTTTGGTGAACATTTAATGGGTCAAAAAATGTGATACTAGTCAAAATAAAAATTCATAAAAAGATAAACAATATGTTCCAGAATGTATTCTTCCACATATCCACCCTGTGATCTCAAATTTAATTGTGCAATTTAATTTGTTAGATCATTGGTATTCAACTTTTAAGTAGAATTTTAGGAATGAAAAAACTTTTAAATGATAATAATTAAATATATAAACTTGCTCCTTAACACAATGCCTATATATTTTAATAAAACTGAGCAGAAAATGTATTACCTGAGAAACACTTCAACCTGATCACATTATCTTCAGAATATACATTCCTGACACTATTATCCCACTGAGTTATGTATGTTATAAATACATAGTAGGAATGTTTTTCTTACCTGCATAATTCTGAAGTATAGGTAATTGAACAAGTTTCAGTGAATTTGTCCAAAAGTAGCTTTATTTTAATTTGTAGACACTGCCTGCTATTTATTTTGTTCATTCTTTTCCCCAGTGGGAGGACGTTAGAGTCACCATTAATAAGGATTTTGTTAAATATTAAATTTTATTTATTAATGCTTGTATATAACTAACAATTATTTCTCAATTCTTATGTTTAGAAATATGAATAAAATATTCACAATAGTTTGCCCAGTATTCCTCTTTTCCCCTGTAATTAGAATACAGAAAACAAAATCAAGGCGATATATAATTAGAAAGTAGAAGAAAATCAGAAGTCAGGACAAATTAAAAAGTTTACATCATTGTAATAATTTAAAAGCACATCTGATATAAGAGGAATTATTGACTGAAATGTCTTATTAATAAACTTCTGCGTTAATTGTCTTCTTTGAGATTACATAGGAATGCTAGCTGGGAATGGAAAGAAATACGGAAATCTCTGTTGAGGAATATATCTATAGTGGGAAGTTCGTGATTGTTTGGTGTCAGTATATGGTTTTGGATCAAGTATTGCTTTATGACTATTATGGCTCCAGGTTGGAACTGGGCCTGGAGAACAGTTTTTCTTTTGATCTTACACCCTCCTCTATTAATCAAGGCATCTTGTCTCCTGAGATTGATGTTGAAGGGCAAAAATTTACTCTATGGCTTAACACAAAGCAGGAGAATGCTAATTTAATGTAATTCCCTTAACACCTCATGAAAAGAAAACATGCCTTTAACATACAATATGCTTCCCCAATGCCTATTTCTTGTCAACTGACACAGTCCAATCTTTGAGAGGCAGATGCACACATCTTTTGGCTGAAAGTACAGAGAGCAATTTTATACCAAGCACATCAATGGGGAAATTGGGAACAGTTGCAACACTCTATCGCTCAGTTTTGGAAACCCTTTTATAGTAACGGACAAATATTGGCCTCATGCCGGCTCCCCAGATTCCTCCTATGGAGCATAATCTCTTGAGAGATTTTTCATTATTGTCTTTACTGCTTAGATCAACACCAGTAAGATTGAGTGAAAATGGCCCTTCAAATCCATTTTTAATCTTTTGAACAGGCAAATTAGTTGTGAATTATTTATCAAGAACATCCAGGTGGGTGCTAATACAGTCAAATCAACTTTCTGCTTTCCTGTTACCTAGAGCTTTTGAGCCTTGAAAATACTGCTGTCATTCCAGTTCTTTTCTCTTGCCAATTTTCAATTTGCTTTCTAAAAATAATTTGACACGCTATCAGAGAACTGAAAAATGTTTGCTTTTTTATCCTGTAGTGACACAGTCAAATCACTGAGAAAAACTTAACAGTACCTGGACCAACAAATGTTTACATTGTGAAGAAAAATGCAAAAAGGGAGTTGAGGTAGGAAAAATTGCAGGAAAAAATAAATGTTTTTAAAGGAAGGTTGAGATGATAATAACACTTTCTGGGATAGGAATGCAAAGTGTGCACTATACTAATCCTACTATACTAGTCAATGGACTTGTTTTAAGGAAAGAAAGAGTCAATTAAAGTGTCTTGATTTGCAATTTTGTGAAGTCAACAAAGATTCTCTCTTTGCCTTGCTGAACTAAATTTTTTGTCAACCCAAATGGTGTCACCTTGTTTTATAGTGCACAGACATGTGTAAACAATAACAAGATTTATATTTCTTTTGTTTCTAATATATAGGCAAATTTTCTGACTGTTTCACAGCCTGAAGATTATAAAGTCTTAGACAAAACTGTAGAATTAACTCAAGCAAAACTGAGGCATGCTTGGGAAAAAAACAAGGAGGAAACGCTCTACTAACAGAGTAATATTATTTGTCTACTTGGAATTATTATGATGCTATTAAGTAATAAGACAACTTTTAAAAGATGGACCTAAATTGCAAAAGGTAACTCTTACTGAGTACTTACATATGACAGTTAAAAAGAGCTAAAAGCCAGTAATGTCTCCAGTTACTGAAAAGGAAACCAAAATAGAGCCAGACTGAACAGAACAGCTTGTCCAAATTTCCATAGTTAGCAAATGTGACATAGGAAGGACTTGAACACAGACATTCTGCCTCCACAGCCCACCACTTTAAGTGCTTGACATTTAGCCTCTCTTCCATTCACTATATCTAATATTACTAAAAATATTCTTGAAAAGCACTGGAGTGATCCTTTACCAAAACAATAAAAGTGCCTTGAAAGTGCCCTGCACAAAATTTGCACAGAACACTTACACTATTTGCAACTCTCATGGACATAACAAAACTGATGACTGAACCCTTTTCACAGTGTTCCTTTCTGCTGTGTGTGCTTTCTGTTCAAGTTGGTATTAAATAATATTATTTGGGGGAGGGGAAGAGGCCAAAAGTAGAAGACAGAATAAGGCAGTGGTGGTCAGGGAAATTTGCAAAAACATGGATCAGAAACCTTGTACATTTTAAAATTCTACCAGAGAAAGCAACATTAAGTTTAAAATAGACAAAATAGAGTAAAAAAAACTCTTAGCATCTATGATGTACAGCGTACTTTCTTATGTGAAATTCACTTTGTTCTCCTAATATCCCTGTGATAGAAATCATTTACCTTTTTAAAAGGAGAGGGTCCTAAACCAAACTAATGCAGAGACGAATTCAAACCCAAGTATTCATCCATGTCCATTCTATCTTCTGCTCTGTTACCTTGCGACTATGAAATACAGTGGTAGATATCAGGTGTAGGGTCAGTTCAGAATCATTGATTTCCAAATTATGATACTTTTGCTTACTGGCTGTGTAACCTTGAGCAAATTAGTTAACCTCTCTGCAGCCTGATTTCTTTATTTGTAAAATGGGAATGATAATGACACATAAAGAGTTGTTGTGAGGATTAGTGAGCTGATACATATAGAGGTGCATAAAAGAATGTCTACCGGGCACAGTGTAAAGGCTCGATAAAATTTTGAAAATATAATCATTGTTGTTCTTGTTTTTATTATTATGAGCCACTGCTGCAGTAGTACCCTTGGGAACAAAGCAATAATGTTCACTTTCACCTCTTCTATTCAACATTGTACCAGAAGTCTTAGCCAGTGCCACAAAGCAAAAAAAAGAAAAGGAAAAAGAAAAAGAAAAAAACAAGTTATACAGACTGAAAAGGAAAGAACATAATTGTCTTTATTCACAGATGAAATGACTGTGAGTGTTGAAAATTCTATGGAATTGACAGAAAAGCTACTAGAAGTAATAAGTGAGTATAGCATAATCATAGATTCAAGGTCAGTATGCAAGAATCAATTGTATTTTTACACTAGCAACACAAAATGAAAAAATATCAGTTATAGTATCCTCAAGAAAGCAAAATAGGAATAAATGTAACAATATGTGTGAGAAACGTGTACACTAAAAACTACAAAACACTGCAAGGAAAACTTAGATAGAAGAAAACAACTGGAGAGATATACTACAGGTTGAGCATACCTAATCCAAAAATTCAAAATCTAAAATGCTCCGAAATCCAAAACTTTTTGAGCACTGAGATGATGCCACAAGTGGAAAATTCTACACCTGACCTCATGTGATGGGATTATAGTCCAAACGCAGGCACACAATGCACAGTTTATTTAGCTTGCCTGGACAGCATGCTACCAGCAGTGAAGAGAAGCAGAAGTATGGAAGGTTTGCAAAGGAGTTTGGCATGAAGGATGCTGTATATGCTGTTGCCAACACTTGGGACACAATGACCAAAGACACAGTTTGCGCATGCTAGGCACAACCTATGGCCTGTGACTACATTAAGCAATGGTGACGAAAAAGGTGGTGATTTTGAAGGATTCTGTATGTCAAGTGAGAAAAAGTGATGTCTGATCTTCTTCACTATGCCAAAAAAATACCCCTGCAGGGTCAAGCAGTAAGCCGGGAGAAGTCGAGAGGGAAGAAGTCTTTAACGTCCCTAGTGAGGCTTCAGTTGTTCATCTATTGATTGATGGTGAAACAGCCAAAATGGTTCTGAGTTAAGGTGATTGAGATGATTGTGACGTTAGAGAGAATGAAGATGACATTTTAACACTGCAGAAAAAGTGCCTATAGGTGGCATGGTGAAAATGTGTGATGGGTTTACTGAAGGACTAGGGCAGTGTGTATTCATAACAGAACAATAAATCATGTCAGTTTATAAAATCAAAGGGAGACTTCTAAGTTAAAAACTGTTGTTAATGAGGCAGAGGAACTCTGGAGGAAACATCTTAAAAAGCCATTTAGCAAAATGCCTCCTGATACCTAGAGGACCCACTTTCTGGTCCCTCAACAGCTTCTGCTATTTCTCCTCACTCCCCAAAATAAATAAAGTGTACAGTAACTTTTTAATCAAAACACAGCATTATAGGTGGAAATGAAAAGGCTGCCGTTGTTTGCTGCTGTTGCTTACCAGCTAACACAGGTATTCTGGGGATGTTCTGTGCTGCTTAGTAACCCTGAGTACATTATTTTTTCACTGTATTGATGGTATGGCATATTTTTTACTGTTAAGTACCTATGTGTAGATAAGTGTAAGAAATGATTGCTTATCAGTAGCATATGCATTCAGAGTAAGGACTGATGGTGATGTCAAACAACCACGGATTTTTTACATGGGTGGCTGCGATAGTGACACTTTTGCCTTCTATCATCCAATGTAAACAAATGTTGTTTCATGCACAAAGTTATTTAAAATATTACATAAAATTACCGTCAGGCTATGTGTATAAGGTATACATGAAATATAAACAAATTTCTTTTTTAAACTTGGATCTCATCCCCTAAATATCTCATTATGTGTATGCAAATATTCCCAAATCTAAAAAATCTGAAATCTGAAACACTACTGGTCACACACATTTTAGGTAGGGTTACTCTTCTATCTACTTGGATCAGAAGATTCAATGTTGTTGTCTGTTTTCCCCTAATTGATCAATGCAATCTCAATCAAAATCCATGCAGACTTTTACACAGAAATCGACAAGGTCATGTTGAAATTTATATGAAAATCCAAAGAACCTGGAAGAGCCAAAACAATTTTGAAAAAAAATTAAGAAGGGCTTACATGTTCTCAAGACTTATTGTGAAGCCATATTAATCAGGACAGTGTGTTATAAATATAAGAATAAACATATATATCTATGGAAATGAGTTGAGAATCCAGAAATTGGCCCACATATATGGTCAATTGATTTTCAACTAATATGTTGGATAATTCAATAAGAAAAGGGTAGAGTTTTTTCTCCCCAAGCAATAGCATTAGAATAGTTAGATATCTATATGGAAAAAATAAATTATATGTAGCCCGTACTTCATCACATCATAGTAAAAAGTAAACTCAAAATGAAACACAGAGAAAATAAGAGAAAACTTGTGTGATATTATGGCAGAAAAATATTTCTTAGAAAAAGTAAACTGATAAATTGGACTTCATCAAAATTAAAACCTTCTGGTGTTGAAGAAACATCATTAAGAAAACAAAAAGGTAAACTATACACTGGGAGAAAATATTCACAATACATGAATCTGATAAAGAGCTTGTAAACAGAGCATATAAAGAACTCACACATGATAATGAGAAGACAAAGAACTTAGTGAAAGCAGGGTAAATGATTTGGACATTTCACCAAAGATATTAAACCACATGAAAAGTTATTCAACATCATAGTCTTCAAAGCACTGCAAATTAAAATATCAATGAGATACTCCTACAAATTAAAATGGCAATGCAATAAGTATAATTAAAAAGATTGACTATGTCAAGTGTTCGCAAGGATGAAAAAGAACTGGAACTCTCACATATTTGTGGTAGGAATAGAAAATGGTACAACCATGGGAAAAATACTTCGCAGTTTCTTCCAAAGTTAAAGATACAGTTAACCATATGACCCAGCAATTCCACTCTTAGATATTTTCCCAAAATAAACATATATGTTCACAAAATGTGCTCATGATTGTGCATTGATCATAGTTTCATGCTGGAAAAAACCCAAATGTTCTTTGATTGGTGAATAGATAAACATTCACCATGTATTCATACAATGTGTTAAGTATCAACACAATATAGAACTTCTCAACAATTACAAGGAATTCATTACTGATATTCACAATAACATGGAAGAATCTCTTTGACTGAGGTGCATGCAAACATACACATAATGTATTATTCCGTTTACATGAAATTCTAGAAATAGTAAATCTAATCTATAGTGACAGAAAGCAAGTCAGTAATTGTCTAGGATTAGGAGTGCAGGCTGGGGATTGACTGGAAGGGGCACAAGGGAATCTTTTAGGATGACAGAAATGTATATTTTGATTGTGGTATTGGTTTCATGGGTGTATACATTTGTCAACTTTTTTAATCTGTACATTTTAAATGAATGCATTCTATTGTATGTAAATTATACCACAGCAAAGTTATATATGATATATTACAAAGCTCCATTAATTCTCTCATCATACTGTTACTAGTTTGTAACAGCAGTTACAAGTATGCTTGCAAACATACTATAAAACAAGCAACACAAGTTAGTAGGGGAGGCAAAGATTATTCAACAAAAATATCATGAACAATTAGCAGGCTATTTGGAAGAAAATCAAGGTTTACCTGGATATTACTCCACTACATACCAAAGTAAATTCCAGGAATATCAGAGTAAAGTATGTATTTATAATGTAATGTTTTAAAAGAGAAGAAAATATAAATAAATATTTATTGGCTTATTTGAATGCAGAGGACTTTTAAGCCTGAAATCATTGAAAGAAAACATAAACAAGAGGACCAAAACATTTAAGTATTTTAAAATTAAAAATGTATTTAAAAAATACCATTCTGTTGGTCTGTTTTGCATTGCCATAAAGGAGTACCTAACACTGGGTAATCTGTAAAGAAAAGAGGTTTATGTTTTTTTATTTTTTTTATTTTTTTAATTTTTTTTTTGAGAAGGAGTCTCGCTCTTTCACCCAGGCTGGAGTGCAGTGGCGCGATCTCGGCTCACTGCAGGCTCCACCCCCCGGGGTTCACGCCATTCTCCTGCCTCAGCCTCCTGCATAGCTGGGACTACAGGTGCCCGCCACCTCACCTGGCTAATTTTTTGTATTTTTAGTAGAGACGGGGTTTCTCCGTGTTAGCCAGGATGGTCTCGATCTCCTGACCTCGTGATCCATCCGCCTCGGCCTCCCAAAGTGCTGGGATTACAGGCGTGAGCCACCGCGCCCAGCCAGAAAAGAGGTTTATTTGGCTCACAGTTCTGTAGGCTTTACAAGGATGACACCAGCATCTGCTTCTGGTGAGGCCCCAGGAAGCTTCCATAGTGGAAGGTGAAGGAGGAGCAGGTGTGGCCCATGGCAAAAGATAGAGCAAGAGTGAGAGGAGGAGGTGCCAGCCTCCTTTAAACAACCAGCTCTTGCATGAACTAACAGCTGAGAACTCATTCATTATCATGAGGAGGTCACCAAGCTATTCATGGGGGATCCTTCTCCATGACCCAAACATCTCCTACCAGGCCCCACCTCCAACATAGGGTATCACATTAACATGAGGTTTGAAGGGAACAAATCTCCAAATCAGAAGTCATATAAATGTTAAATAACAAATTTGAAAAAATCTGTAATATATGACTTTATAAGTTTATATAAATATATCAAGAATTTTACATATAAAGTGCTTTTATCAGTAGATAAGAAAAACAAAGGTTCTTTTGCATAAATGTACAAAGGATATTAACATACAAAGCATAAAGAGAGTATTAATATAAAGTATTAATTGTACTAATACAAAGTATTAATAAGAATTGATTTCATTAACAAAAAATGCAAACATGAACACAAATGAGACGTTTTTTGTCCATTAAATTTGCAAATATTTCAAAGGTTATAATAATCATATTAGTGATTTTACAGTGAAATCTATAATTTTTCATAACATAGGTGGTAGAGTAAGTTGGTATCAACTTTCTGATGAACTGAAAACACCTAAACATCTAATATTAAGGGTAGTTATATCAGTTATAATATAATCACACTATCCAATATCATATAGTCCTTAAAATAATTTACATGAAGATTTTTTAAATTACAGGTGAACAACGTTAGGCCAAAGTTATATTACATAATGGTAAATATGTAAAACATGACCTCATCCATGGAAAGGCAAAAATACAGTACTAAATGAGTTGAAAGAAATATGTAACTATGTTTAAATAATGGTTATCTCAAGAGGTAACCAATTAGGATTATACGTTTTTTTCTTTGATTCTGTATGTATCTTTCAAATTTTATATTATGAGCAGATAATCAGGAAAATAAGTTTAAATTTTCTTCAAATGTTTGCTATACAGATTGGATTAGGAGGGAGAGTGAATTATCAATTGGGGGCAATATTGCTCCCATTGGCAGTGTCTGGAGAAACTTTTAGTTTTTGCAGTTGAGGAGAAGAAGTGCTACACCATCTATTTCTATCGTACAGAAGGAGTGGATGCTGTTAAACATCCTACAATATACAGGACAGCTTCCTGTAACAAAGAATTATCTGGCCCAAAATATAAATAGGTTAAGAAACCCTGAGTTAGGCACCCTCTTTCTATGTGCTCTCAAAATGCCCTGCACATATCTCTGTAAAACTTATTATATTGCTAATATTTACTATTAACAAGCCTGTGTCACATATGAGACTTTGAGTAAATTGGGAGCACTTTGCTAGGTGATAGCACATAGTAGGTGCCCACTGTATGTTTCACTCTTACAACTTATTCACCTGGCCTTTATGGCGATTCTCTCAGGTACTGGACTCTGCTAGGCTCTGGGTCACAGAGATGAACAAGATTTTTTTAAAAACCCTAACCTCATAAACCAAAGTTGTTGTCAGGAAGACAAATGTTAATTAAGTAAAAATATAAATAAACAAGATCATTACAGACTGTGATGAATCCTATAATGGAAATAAAACAGATGAGGAGATACAAGGTAACCAGGGTAGGCTACTTGAGATTGGATGGCCAGGAAAGGCTTTTCTAAGTAGGGGGCGCTTCAAGCTGACAACTGCTGGAAAAGAGAATGAACCAGCCATACAAAGAAACTTGAAGAGAAGTATGCTAGGGAGAAAGAAGAGTAAGTGCAAAGGTCTTGAAAACTTTGATGAATATATGTTTTACAAATGAATGAATGAATAATATACATTGGTTAGCAATATTTTAATGACTATTTACATTGCAATCTACACTACAACTTTCTTGATATTCCCCTTTAAGGTGCTTTTCTCCATTTACCAACTGAGAATACAAAATTCTTTGCGCATTTTCCTCCTTTAAGAAATTGTGTTATGTATCTGTCATTTGTACACATAAATTCATAACCAGGCAAGCACTCCTTGGCAGTCCTATTAAATTGTGTACATGTGAGTTATGAATGACTTTGTTTACTAGGTCTAAGAATTACACATATCTTCAGAGCTAAGAAATTCTCACGGAGTCTCTGCCAACTTCACAAAATTATCGTCTTATATGAATCCCCCAAGGAGGGAGAAGGGATTATTTTATCATCCCTGTACTTTTTCTCTAGCATATAGTAAGCAATTGCTGCTAGAGCTGCAAATACTAGAGAAGAAGAAAATTGATAAAAATAACATCCACACTCCATAGATTTTTTTTTTTGCTCAGATGCTCAGAGAACTATGTTTAAAATGAAATGTAGAGGTGACATTGAGAAGTTGGATAAATGAAGGAATTGAGGAGCTTGTGAGTGAGAGACGTGCTAGATAATACCTATGTCTCTACCTTGACTGGTTACATGTAAACCAATCAATTGCACATGGAGGTCTGGTCAACCAAGTGTATTCACTGCAACATTATCAGCTTCCCAAACAGATGAGAGAGAGAGAGAGAGAAAAAGAGACAGACAGAGAGAGAGAGAGAAAAAGAGACAGACAGACAGAGAGAGAGAGAGAACAGTTTTAGAGAAGAGCTTGAAGGAAAATTACAGGTAAATGTTAGGATCTCCTCTAGATATTACTCCATGGTTCTAAATTCAAGACAGAGACAAGTTGATGAGCCATATATTTGTATATTATCTATCTAAAAACAAATCTGCTCAATTAGTTGAATCTATCTTTCCCACTTGAGTGCAGGTTGGCTCCTATTCAGATAGAACTTTAGTAGGGCCCTAAAAAAACCCAGATTAAAAAAAAAATGTTTAAAACTACTACTAGAACTTTATTTCTTTAGATGAAAGCGCTCATCCTTGTTAACATGAAAATTACCCTAGTTAATGAGTTTTGGATCCCTTCTTGAAAGCAATTTTTAATAACAAGGAGATAAAATATGTGAAGGCACTGAGCAAATGAAATGGTGGGAAAGGGAGGAAAAGACACCAAATGGCAAGACCTTAATCACCACAAGCAAATTTCCCCTACCTTAACATTTTCTCTCTGGCAAGTTTTGTTCCTAGGTTTTGCTTTAGGTTTCTGACAATTTGACAAACTAGATATATGAGTACAATGATTCAGAGCATATACAGAAAACTTCCAAGACCGAACACAAATGAGGTGGCTCTAGGATTGCCCCCAACTTCCAGCCCTGGGAGAGTTTCTAGGTTATAACACCAGGAGGGAAACCAAGGCACATCCTGGTGGATGCTGTGAGTTGAGAGATTAAGCTGTCTGAGTAGACCCAGACCTCTAGGGTTTGCAGACCAGAGTACTAGAGATGAGAGAGTTGCACAAAGACAGAACTCGGGACACCTGCAAAATCCCCTTCAAGCATTCGGCAGACTACTCATCAGTGCATCAAAGTGAAGAATTATCCAAGGTTAGGGTAAAAACCAAGTAAAACCATTAGAGAACAGTGCCTGGCACTCACAAAGGGCTGGCAGTAGTGCTTGTTTGCACCAGGCAGACTGGAATAAAACATAATTCACAGAGCAATGGGCAATAACTTCAGGAAAGCCTTGCCTCAGTAGTTGAGAATAATGCAATTAAGCACTACTCTGGATCTGTGAAACAAATCATAAAAGAATCAAATTGTTTTCAAGTAAGATAATTGGATCTCAGAATAAATCTCTAGAATATTTATAGTAATACAAAAATATACACCTAACAAGGGGTAAAATTCTAATATTTGGCCTCTGATCAACTAAAAAAGTGAGTTTAGCAAGATTGCAGAGTATAATATAATATGCAAAACTAAATTGTATTTCTATATACCTGTTGTGTATAACTAGAAATTGAAATTAAAATACCATTCAAAATACATAAAAATTTGAAATACTTAAGGTAAGTCTGTCAAAAGATGTAAAAGACTTGTATAGTGAAAACTGTAAATGACTAAATCATATGACCTGAGTGGCAAAGAAGCTTGCTTCTCAGCCTGGACCTGTTACACAGCCCTCTGTTGCTGTGAGTCTCTTCGAAAATGGAAGCCTTCTGAGTGACTACATAGATGAGTTAAAGCAGTACTCTGTATTGCAGTACATATTTCCTCTGAAGCCCAAAGAGGTCTACTAAGCATACTGCTTCTTTTCTTGTAGCAGGAGGTGTCAAGTGCAACAATATATTCTTCGTCTTAGGGGAGTATATCCCAGTATTGCCCACTCCCGTGACTCCAGAAAACAATATGGCAGACCTCTGAATCTTCATGGGGCTTATCTCCTATCATTTAGTACTAGGGAATCATCCAGGGTACTTATCACTTCTTGCTCACAAGATCCAAATAACATGATGTTATCAACATAGTAGGCCAGTGATGTTCCACAAAATAACAAGAAAATCAATAGTATGCAGACACATTGTGACAGAGAGCAAGAAATGTAACACAGCTCTGGGTCAAGACAATAACTTTGTTACTATATAAAAGCAAACTCCTTTTGATTCTTTCTACTGATTGAGATTGAGCAAAACACATTTACCCAATTAATAGTTGGATATTGAATACGAGTGACTATGTTGATCTGTTCCAATAAAGATACCACATTTGGCATGGCAGCTGCAATTGGGGCTACTAACTGTTCATATTTATGGTATTCCAACATTACCCCTCATTATCCATATGGTTTTTGCAGGAGCAAGAATTAAACCTTGATGTGATGGAGACCACCATCCCTACATACATTAAATCTTTTACACTGGCACTAATCTCTGCAATTCCTCTCCATTGGTATTGCTTCTCATTTATGATCTTGGCCAAGAATGGGTAGCAGTTTCAGGGACTTACACTTGCTACTCCTAACATTTTGGACTTTACTTTATAAGGTCAAATGTTAAAGTTCTGTTTGTGTCAAGAATTTTTATTTCAGCTATATATTCAGGATCAGTAAAATAGCCACAAGATGAATCGGTGGACCCACTGGATCCACTGTAAGATGGGCTTGGGCCGGGACTCCATTTATCAACTACTTGCATAAATTTTACTTTTTCCCTGGCCCTCCAAAAGCCTGTATATTTTCCTTTCTCCCGTTGGCAGTTATCCTGGAAAAAAAATCAAAGATTCCTTTGGGAAATGAATGGACAAATATATACCTGTGATGACATTACAGGGTACTTCCTCAAGGGTACACAGCCTGTGCTTCAATCGGTTGGCTCTCAGACTATAAACTGGCTTAGATCTGAAAAGCGAATGAGATATTGCAATTTTCTATTATAATGGCTGACATCAGCCCAATACTCACCAGCTTTCATTTTTAAAAAGTATTGTTGTTGTCACTGTTATACAAATCAGGTAACACCTTACTCCATTGTTCTTTTGTTTTGACCGTAGAAGCACCACGATCTAATGGCCATCACCCTAAATCCCTATGGATCAAGGCACCTTAATTGCCACTCCATTTTTTCTGTTTATAACTAGGATAACCAAAGATTGATTGTGAAAACCAGGACACTTTTGAGAGTGAAAGCTGGCATTAGTAATAATATGCTGGGATAATAGGCAAAAACAGTCCTGTGCAAACTATAACATATGTTGACCTTACTCGTTACGGCAATTAGATCCAGCTTGCCTCTGATGATTCAGTGCTGCCACCTGGCTTCTGCCACTTCATACTCATGAATCCGTTCATACTCATGAATTCCCAAAATCACAACTCCATGGCAGCATCACACACCATCAGCTCCAGCCTCTACAAGACAGCCAACATGAAACTTCTTGAAGATGTTGATGACACCTTCATGGGTACATTGTTTGTTGCCTTTAGAAAGGGAATATCCTGTGGGACCAGTTGAGTGGCGGGTCCTCAGGTATTATACAGTAAATCCTTTCTAACATTTCCATATCCTTGAGGCTTCTGAACTCTTTCCCAATCTTATGCCAAAAAAATTCTGGCATCTTCACTTTATTTACTATAAGCTACTGCTGTATCCAAATTTCAAAAGGCCATCCCAGCAGACTATGAAGACTGGTTCCAGGTGTCTTTGCCAAAATACTGAATCCTGAGTCATAGATGAGTGTCTCCATCAGTAAATTCTCTCCTATCTAGCCTTATATTTCACACTCCTCCCCAGTTCAGTGTTCTCCAGATGTGGTCCCTCTCATGTTCCTCTGGTTCATGATTGTGCATAAGATCCACATAATTAAATTCCCTTGACATGTAAGCTACTTCTTTTTGGAGCAGGGTATTTCCTTATTCAAATTTGGCTAAAATATGACCCTAGTTATGGGGGTCATACTCCAGGTGAGCCTGGATTCATGAAGGGTAGAATCAGTATGTTAGTAAAAGGCACCATTTTACGAGACACTTGCTACAGCTGAGATCATTACATAGTCTCCAAGTACAGGAAGGCCTCTCTCCCTGGCAAGTGGAAGGGTCTGCTTTTGCTTGCCAGAGGGTTTAGAAGAATTTAGGCATTAAATATTCTCAGGCTCATCTATCTAAATGCCCTAGTTCCAGATCTCAGAGCCCTATTTTATTTTATATCAAGGTCCTATCTTTACATAGGAAATCTGTCAAGTTTGCACAGTCATTTTCCTTTGAAGCACTGCCACCCTTAAAATCAGATCCAGGGTCTGGTTTTCAGCACAGTCTGCCATGTGGCTGCAGGAGTAGAGCAATAAGCTGTATCAGTCAAGGTCTGAGTATTTCCTTTCCATTTAGCACAGTCATTATAGTAAGTGAAAGCAAAGTCTCTTTAAGTAAAAACTTGGAGGAAGATTTATAGTATATTCTTGTGGCTGAATTGCAGGGTCCTTTCTCAAGGGGCCTACCCTCCTCTTCAATCAAAGGGATTTGAGTTTGTGAGCTGGTTTAGATATTCAAGCTAGACAAGAGGTTTTGACTCTCCATTGTGGTGACTCAAGTCTACTTTCTGGCCATGAGACCTAGATTTTTTTTAAATCCTGTTATAAGGATCCAGTAACATTTAACTATAATGTCTATCTAGTTCACTTTCCTAGCTGATGGCCAAACATTCTGATTACCCCTTTATCCCTCATACTCTTTACTATAAATGTGTCTTCATTGTCTTTGGCAGGTAAGTGCTACCACTTGGCTCTGGTATGCCAGGATCTTAGCTTTTCCATTGAAATCAGAGGACCAATTGCAGTGTCAGCATCTTGCATCAACCTTCCTGGCCTATAGAGGACAATAAGGATTCTGGTGCCCTCTTATTAATGTATTTCTTAATGCCTTAGCGAATGAAGCATTTTCAAGGTACCTAGGATTATGTAGTGAGAATGGGCCATGGGGTTAATGTACAAGTCACTTATGATAAATCAATTCCAACATGCCCATTCTAAACCTTTAAATTTCTTCCTCTGCCTTACACAGGGAAAGATCCATCTCCATCTCAATGAATGTGGGCCATGATGGAACCCAAGTTCTGTCAACCAATCAAGTAAACTTGGAAGCACTTGCAGATGTGCAAGGTAACACATTACATCTGTAATCTCTGGAATGGATGTCCATTTCAATATATTAGACTCAACCCAGTCATATAACAGAAACAATATATTAAAGGAATTGGCTAAACAGATATTAAAAGACTAAAAAGGCAAAAGGAATACATTGAGATAACATAGAATAGTACAGAAAGAAGCTACCATTCCAAGGGCTAGGAAAGAAAGAGAAGAGGTTGAATTTGTTGAAACCTAGACTCTTGGAGAGTCTGCATGTAGCAGGAACTCAGGCCCCTAAGAAGGAGCACTGGAAGCTGGTATCTCTGAAGGGGTAATTTTGGCAGTTAAAGAACATACATCAAGAAAGAGCTAATTGTTCCTCCTTCAGGCTTTCAGTCTCCCTCTAGTGTTTCCTTTTGGGAAAACATAACCGGGAGCCAGCTGCCAAAACAGGCTTGTAGAGCATCACATAGCAAAGTGTTGAAAAATGAGGTTGGCATAGAGAAACAACAGCTGAATAAACAGAATGGTGCCTCTGAGATGATCATAGAGGCAACTGGCTCAATATGACCTTATTTGGGTTTTCCAATGCCATTAACAGTCCAGTCTCCTCCATCATCCTATGCTTATAATTATCACCGTATCCTCTGAGGCATGAGATGTGCTATAGCCACAGTACACGGCGGTGCCTCAGTTTCCCCTGCATCTCATCTCAATTAACCCCTGATGAAATCCTTAGTGATTCTGATACTATTTCAAGCAGGAGTTATCGCCACCCCCACTTACCGCTAGTAACACGGTCCCTATTGGCATCAGGCTGGAGAGAAACGCAACTCCAAAATCTTATCCTGAGGCATCTGCTTTCAAAGGTTTTCCCTAATTCCAGCTGTCTTGGCCTGAGTTCTCCAGAGTACAGAGCCTAAGGCAAACACATTTATGTCTTGTTACTTTAGCTGAGAATTCAAGCCCAAGAAAGCAGGAGTGAAGGAATGAGGGGAAAGAGGCGGGAAAATAGGGGGAGCCAACACAAGGTATATTACTGAGACGGCTGCAACCTGCTACCAAGCATAATTCATGGCTTGATCTGGCAGGATTCTAAGAGCCTATGAACTATTGCATTTCAGGACAGTCTGTGGGATGGAGGGAGAAAGAAAGGGTGAATCATTTTTCTGCCGGCTCCCATCGTTCTAAGATTCACTCTCTTGTTTCTCTAAGATGCACTTTCCTGCAATTCTGGTTGAATGTGTGGGTGTCAAGCATGTCCTAGGACTTCTCAAGCCTCAGTAGCAACAGAGGCACCCTAAGGCAGGAAGTGAATGTCACATGTCTTGGGCAAGAACAAGTACGGCCTGGTTGAAGTGAACCTTAGCCCTTACCCTGCTGGGCTGGTCATCACAGCTGCAGGTGGCAGTGATAGAATGGGGGCAGGGCAATAAAAAAGGGCCCTGGTGAGGCTGAAAAGATTTAAGTGGTGTCTGTTACAAGTATCATTTATATTGACAAAAGATAAAAAGAAACCAAAGGACTATAAAAAGAAGAATGATTGAATAAAATACATATAATTATATGCAATTGTAAAAAAAAAAGTTACAGAGCATTTTAGGTTCTGTTATGGAAAATCTATAAAATATATTATTAAGTGAACAAGAAAGGTACAGATGAGCATTTATGATATGCAACCTTTCACAAGAAAAGTAGGAAAATTAAACCACATTTGAATCCATTAGTATATACATAAAAAATTCTGGAATGATGCATATGAAACCACAAACAGTACTCATCTACGGGTAGAAACTGAACATATGGGAACTAATATAAGAGGTCAAGTTTCCACTGTAAAACGTTTTATGCTTTTGGGCTTTTGAACCATGTGAATATATTAGCTAAGTATCCAATATAGAACTATGGGGGAGTGGAGAAGTGTTAGAGGACACCCAGAAAAACAAAAAGTAAGAAAATACTACTCATGCCACATGCAGAAAACTATGAAATAAACAAAAAATGACAATGACAGTAAAATTAGTGAAGACTTTCAAAACCCCAGAACTTGTTCTTCAAAAACTTTAATAAGATAGTCAGGTAAGACTTAGTAAACAAAAAAGAAAATGAAAATAAATAAAATGCAGAATGAGAAAAGGAATAGTAATGCAGGCATAATATTATAAACAAGTATATACTGACTAATTTGAAAACTTAGATCTGAGTTGAAAAAATTCAAAGAGAAATAAGATGCTGAAATTAAAATTTGGGAATTTGAAGAAAACACTAAGAATTTAAAAAAATGGAAATGGTAGCAAAAAGCCTCCATTTTGCCCACCACCCTCAACTCTCATCAAATTATCTTAGGCCTGAATGGCTCTACAGTGAATTCCACCAACACGTCAGGGAAGGTTAGCACCTATGTAATACAAATGGTCTGAAGGGTGAAACAAAAGCTGCCTAGATCATTTTATGAGTCCAATGAAATCTTGATTCCAAAAACATAAGGACAGTACAAGAAAAGAAAACTACAGATCATTTCTTTTTTTGTTGTTATTACATCAATTTTGATGTTTTACTGGAAAGCAGTGGTTATAAATGTCTCTCTTCCATTTGTGTTCTTTTTTTTAATTTTATTATTATACTTTAAGTTTTAGGGTACATGTACACAAATGCTACCTTCAAAAATACAAGCAGAATCTGACTACTTCTCACCTCCTCCTTAAATTCCAAGCCACCATTATCTTTTGTCTAAACCTTTTGCAACAGAGCTCCCTGTTTCTACTCTTGGCCCAGTGCCATCTCTTCTTCACAGAAGCAAGAGTGTTTTTTTTGTTTTTGTTTTTTTTAAAGTAAGATATCATTCTCTCATTCCTTTCACATACCTGCCTAAAGATCTCTCATAAAAGAGGCCTTCATTTTCTTCCGTACCCCATCATCCTTTATCCTCTACTATACATTATTTTGTTTTACTTATTATCATCTTATATATTTTGTTTATGCTTTGTTGTCTGTCTCCTCACTCAGGAGCTAAATTTCATGAGAGCAGAGATTTTGTTTTGTCACTGCTGCTTTCTCTGCACTTAAAAGAGTGGTTGGCACATAGTATCATAGATTAATAGAAACTTAAATATTTGCCGAGGAATGTCATTTATATAAGCACAACAACATGGAAAACAATCTTGTATTTTGTTTAGAAACATATGGATATTCCTAATGTTGTGCCTAGGCATGATAACTACCAAATGCAGGAGAATGGTTACCTCTGGGGAGAGGAAGCAGATGGAGGAGAATCTGATCAGTATCTAGTCATGTTTTGTTTCTTATCTTGAGTGGTAAGTTTATAGGTATTTATTATAGTATTTTCTTACCTTTTTAAACAATGTAAATGGTCAGTATGTTAACGGTTAAATATATAGACTTAAGAGCCTGACTAATTGGGTTTGAATTCTGTCTCTGCCACTCAGAAGCTGCATGACCTGAGAAATTGTACTTAACCTCTTTGGGTTTCAATGTCTTTCTCTGCAACATGATCATAATAATCTGCATCTTATGAAGACGAGTATAATCAATATATGCAAAGTGGTTGGCACATAGTCATGTGACATAAGACTCTTCCTTATTTCATACTATCAAGATCAAATTCAAAAGACGATTCTACTCTGAACAACAAAATAATAGCCCCGCTTAGCGTGACCCATTCTGTAATGAGCACGGAATAGAAGAAAGAGACATATCTATGTTTAGATTTTGGTCATGATACTTACTAGCACTCAACACTATGGAATAGAGATAACAAATGAATAGATCTTACTCTTAAGGAACTTGTCCTAGTAGTGGAGACAGTAAGATACCTAGATAAATTATAATGCAATGTGAAAAATTCAGCACTAGAAATAGCATAGAGAAAGGAGTGTTTAAAATCTGACAGAGCCTAGGGACAGTAGTACAAAACCTGTATTGTGTCAGACTTACAGTAAACAATAAATCTTAGCTGCTTCTACTCTCTGTTCAGTGGTCTGTGGACATTAAAGGTGAAAAAGAGACAATGGGAAGCAATTAGTGATTGTGATGTGTTTAAGAATGAGTTTTAATTAGAAAGAATATTAATGTAAGCTACCATGAGGAGGGATTAATATTTATTTTTCTTTTTTCTTTTTTTATTATTATTTTACTTTAAGTTCTAGGGTACAAGTGCACAATGTGCAGGTTTGTTACATATGTATACATGTGCCATGTTGGTGAGCTGCACCCGTTATCTCGTCATCGACATTAGGTATATCTCCTAATGCTATCCCTCCCCCATCTCCCCACCCCCCAGCAGGCCCCGGTGTGTGACGTTCCCCACCCTGTGTCCAAGTGCTCCCATTGTTCAATTCCCACCTATGAGTGAGAAAATGTGGTGTTTGGTTTTCTGTCCTTGTGATAGTTTGCTCAGAATGATGGTTTCCAGCTTCATCCATGTCCCTACAAAGGACATGAACTCATCATTTTTTATGGCTGCATAGTATTCCATGGTGTATATGTGTCACATTTTCTTAATCCAGTCTATCATTGATGGACATTTGGGTTGGTTCCAAGTCTTTGCTATTGTGAATAGTGCCACTATAAACATATGTGTGCATATGTCTTTATAGCAGCATGATTTGTAATCCTTTAGGTATATGCCCAGTAATGGGATGGCTGGGTCAAATAGTATTTCTAGTTCTAGATCCTTGAGGAATTGCCACACTGACTTCCACAATGGTTGAACTAGTTTACAGTCCCATCAACAGTGTAAAAGCGTTCCTATTCCTCCACAACCTCTCCAGCACCTGTTGTTTCCTGACTTTTTAATGATTGCCATTCTAACTGGTGTGAGATGGTATCTCATTGTGGTTTTGATTTGCATTTCTCTGATGGCCAGTGATGATGAGCATTTTTTCATGTGTCTGTTGACTGCATAAATGTCTTCTTTTGAGAAGTGTCTGTTCATATCCTTTGCCCACTTTTTGATGGGGTTGTTTGATTTTTTCTTGTAAATCTGTTTAAGTTCTTTGTAGGTTCTTGATATCAGCCCTTTGTCAGATGGGTAGATTGCAAAAATTCTCTCCTATTCTGTAGGTTGCCTGTTCACTCTGATGATAGTTTCTTTTGCTGTGCAGAAGCTCTTTAGTTTAATTAGATCCCATTTGTCAATTTTGGCTTTTGTTGCCATTGCTTTTGGTGTTTTAGACATTAAGTCCTTGCCCATGCCTATGGCCTGAATGGTATTGCCTAGGTTTTCTTCTAGAGTTTTTATGGTTTAAGGTCTAACATTTAAGTCTTTAATCCATCTTGAATTGATTTTTGTATAAGGTGTGAGGAAGGGATCCAATTTCGGCTTTCTATATATGGCTAAGCCAGTTTTCCCAGCACCATTTATTAAATAGGGAATCCTTTCCCCATTTCTTGTTTTTGTCAGGTTTGTCAAAGGTCAGATGGTTGTAGATGTGTGGTATTATTTCCGAGGGCTCTATTGTGTTCCATTGGTCTATATCTCTGTTTTGGTACCAGTACCACGCTGTTTTGGTTACTGTAGCCTTGTAGTATAGTTTGAGGTCAGGTAGCGTGATGCCTCCAGCTTTGTTCTTTGGGCTTAGGATTGAGTTGGCAATGCGGGCTCTTTTTTGGTTCCATATGAACTTTAAAGTAGTTTTTTCCAATTCTGTGAAGAAAGTCTTTGGTAGCTTGATGGGGATGGCATTGAATCTATAAATTACCTTGGGCAGTATGGCCATTTTCACAATACTGTTTCTTCCTATCCATGAGCATGGAATGTTCTTCCATTTGTTTGTGTCCTCTTTTATTTCGTTGAGCAGTTTTTTGCAGTTCTCCTTGAAGAGGTCCTTCACATCCCTTGTAAGTTGGATTCCTAGGTATTTTATTCTCATTGAAGCAATTGTGAATGGGAGTTTACTCATGATTTAGCTTTCTGTTTGTCTGTTATTGGTGTATAAGAATGCTTGTGATTTTTGCACATTGATTTTATATCCTGAGACTTTGCTGAAGTTGCTTATCAGCTTAAGGAGATTTGGGCTGAGACAATGGGGTTTTCTAAATATACAATCATGTCTTCTGCAAACAGGGACAATTTGACTTCCTCTTTTCCTAATTGAATACCCTTTATTTCTTTCTCCTGCCTGATTGCCCTGGCCAGAACTTCCAACACTATGTTGAATAGGAGTGGTGAGAGAGGGCATCCCTGTCTTGTGCCAGTTTTCAAAGGGAATGCTTCCAGTTTTTACCCAGTCAGTATGATATTAGCTGTGGGTTTGTCATAAATAGCTCTTATTATTTTGAGATACATCCCATCAATATCTAGTTTCTTTAGTTTTTAGTATGAAGGGTTGTTGAATTTTGTCAAAGGCCTTTTCTGCATCTATTGAGATAATCATGTGGTTTTTGTCTTTGGTTCTGTTTATATGATGGATTACGTTTACTGATTTGCATATGCTGAACCAGCCTTGCATCCTAGGGATGAAGCCAACTTGATCATGGTGGATAAGCTTTTTGATGTCCTGCTGGATTTGGTTTGCCAGTATCTTATTGAGGATTTTTGCATCGATGTTCATCAGGAATACTGGTCTAAAATTCTCTTTTTTTGTTGCGTCTCTGCCAGGTTTTGGTATCAGGATGATGTTGGCCTCATAAAATGAATTAGGGAGGATTCCCTCTTTTTCTATTGATTAGAATAGTTTCAGAGGAATGGAATCAGCTCCTCTTTGAACCGCTGTGAATCTGTCTGTTCCTGGACTTTTTTTGGTTAGTAGGCTGTTAATCATTGCTTCAATTTCAGAACCTGTTATTGGTCTATTCAGGGGTTCCACTTCTTCCTGGTTTAGTCTTGGGAGGGTGTATGTGTCCAGGAATTTATCCATTTCTTCTAGATTTTCTAGTTTATTTGAATAGAGGTGTTTGTAGTATTCTCTGATGGTAGTTTGTATTTCTGTGGGATCGGTGGTGATATCCCCTTTATCATTTTTTATTGCGTCTATTTGATTCTTCTCTCTTTTCTTCTTTATCAGTCTTGCTAGGAGTCTATCAATTTTGTTCATCTTTTCAAAAACCAGCTCTTGGCTTCATTGATTTTTTGAAGGGTTTTTTGTGTCTCTATCTCCTTCAGTTCTGCTCTGATTTTAGTTATTTCTTGCCTTCTGCTAGCTTTTGAATGTGTTTGCTCTTGTTTCTCTAGTTCTTTTAATTGTGATGTTAGGGTGTCAATTTTAGATCTTTCCTGCTTTCTCTTGTGGGCATTTAGTGCTATAAATTTCCCTCTACACACTGCTTTAAATGTGTCCCAGACATTCTGGTATGTTGTGTCTTTTTCTCATTGGTTTCAAAGAACATCTTTATTTCTGCCTTCATTTTGTTATGTACCCAGTAGTCAATAGGGAGCAGATTGTTCAGTTTCCATGTAGTTGAGCGGTTTTGAGTGAGTTTCTTAATCCTGAGTTCTAGTTTGATTGCCCTGTGGTCTGAGAGACAGTTTGTTATAATTTCTGTTCTTTTACATTTGCTGAGGAGTGCTTTACTTCCAACTATGTGGTCAATTTTGGAATAAGTGTGATGTGGTGCTGAGAAGAATGTATATTCTGCTGTTTTGGAGTGGAGAGTTCTGTTGATGTCTATTAGGTCCACTTGGTGCAGAGCTGAGCTCAATTTCTGGATATCCTTGTTAACTTTCTGTCTTGTTGATCTGTCTAATGTCGAAAGTGGGGTGTTAAAGTCTCCCATTATTATCATGTGGGAGTCTAAGTCTCTTTGTATGTCTCTAAGGATTTGCTTTATGAATCTGGGTGCTCCTGTATTGGGTGCATATATATTTAAGATAGTTAGCTCTTATTGTTGAATTGATCCCTTTACCATTATATAAGGCCTTCTTTGTCTCTTTTGATCTTTGTTGGTTTAAAGTCTGTTTTATCAGAGACTAGGATCGCAACCCCTAGGATTGCAAATGTTTTCCATTTGCTTGGTAGATCTTCCTCCATCCCTTTATTTTGAGTCTATGTGTGTCTCTGCACATGAGATGGGTCTCCTGAATACAGCACACTGATGGGTCTTGACTCTTTATCCAATTTGCCAGTCTGTGTCTTTTAATTGGAGCATTTAGCCCATTTACATTTAAGGTTAATTTGTTATGTGTGAATTTGCTCCTGTCATTATGATGTTAGCTGGTTATTTTGCTCATTAGTTGATGCAGTTTCTTCCTAGTATCGATGGTCTTTACAATTTGGCATGTTTTTGCAGGGGCTGGTACCGGTTGTTCCTTTCCACATTTAGTGTTTCCTTCAGGAGCTCTTGTAAGGCAGGCCTGGTGGTGACAAAATCTCTCAGCATTTGTTTGTAAAGTATTTGATTTCTCCATCACTTTTGAAGCTTAGTTTGGCTGGATATCAAATTCTGGATTGAAAATTCGTTTCTTTAAGAATGTTGAATATTGGCCCCTACTCTCTTCTGGCTTGCAGAGTTTCTGCCGAGAGATCAGATGTTAGTCTGATGGGCTTCCCTTTGTGGGTAACCCGACCTTTCTCTCTGGCTGCCCTTAACATTTTTTCCTTCATTTAAACTTTGGTGAATCTGACAATTATGCGTCTTGGAGTTGCTCTTCTCAAGGAGTATCTTTGTGGCATTCTCTGTGTTTCCTGAATTTGAATGTTGGCCTGCCTTGCTAGGTTGGGGAAGTTCTGCTGGATGATATCCTGCAGAGTGTCTTCCAACTTGGTTGCATTCTCCCCATCACTTTCAGGTACACCAATCAGACGTAGATTTGGTCTTTTCACATAGTCCCATGTTTCTTGGAGGCTTTGTTCGTTTCTTTTTGCTCTTTTTTCTCCAAACTTCTCACTTCATTTCATTCATTTGATCTTCAATCACTGATACCCTTTCTTCCATTTGATCAAATCGGCTACTGAAGCTTGTGCATGCGTCACGTAGTTCTTGTGCGATGGTTTTCAGCTCCATCAGGTCATTTAAGGACTTCTCTACACTGTTTATTCTAGTTAGCCATTTGTCTCCTCTTTTTTCAAGGTTTTTAGCTTCTTTGCGATGCATTCAAACATCCTCCTTTAGCTCGGAGAAGTTTGTTATTATCGATCATCTGAAGCCGTCTTCTCTCGACTTGTCAAAGTCATTCTCCGTCCAGCTTTGTTCCATTGCTGGTGAGGAGCTGCGTCCCTTTGGAGGAGAAAAGGCGCTCCGATTTTTAGAATTTTCAGCTTTTCTGCTCTGGTTTCTCCCCATCTTTGTGGTTTTATCTTCCTTTGGTCTTTGATGATGGTGACGTACAGGTGGGGTTTTGGTGTGGATGTCCTTTCTGTTTGTTAGTTTTCCTTCTAACAGTCAGGTCCCTCAGTTGCAGGTCTGTTGGAGTTTGCTGGAGGTCCACTCCAGAACCTGTTTGCCTGGGTATTACCAGCAGAGGCTGCAGAACAGCAAATGTTGCTGCCTAATCCTTCCTCTGGAAGCTTTGTCTCAGAGGGGCACCGGGCCTTATGAGGTGTCAGTCGACCCCTACTGGGAGGTGCCTCCCAGTTAGGCTACTCAGGGGTCAGAGACCCATTTGAGGAGGCAGTCTGTCCGTTCTCAGATCTCAAACTCTGTGCTGGGAGAACCACTACTCTCTTCAAAGCTGTCAGACAGGGACATTTATTATTTATTTTTCAACATTTAAAACACAGAAGGGAAAATTCAGATATCAAATGAAAGCTATTAGTGTATACATATTCTATTGAGTGTCATAAATTGAAATTAGTCCTAGGAACTAACAATGTACAAAAAGCATGTCCTGCCAACTCTGTGGTTATATTTAGCTCCTCATTATAAACCAGGGAATTATTTTCCCACTGTTTTTGATTCCTCTATGTTTCATACAAATAATCCTCTAAAAATACACATTTCAAAGTATCATGACTCTAAAAATGCCACTGGACTCAAATGACCTTTCATTGAAATTTTAAGTCTCCTGCTGATACTAATTTAGACTAAAAAAAAAAACAAAGTTGAAGTGTTGGGAAATAGAGAAGTCACTGAACCTTCGTGAGAGTTTATCAGCTAAGACATTCATGGTATTTGTAAAATTTCTATCTTTCTAAGCCTAAAATAGGATACACCCAAACACAATTGCAAATCAAGTGAAGTCTGTCTTCACAGCTCCTCTTTCTAGTAATTAAAGTCTAGTATGCTGAAGAATTCTGCTTGTTGTGCCAGCAAACTGAGCAGTGTTGGAGACTGGAATGGGATACTCGAGGGCTGAGGTTGTATCTAACAGAAGTGACAGAGTTCTGTACTTAAAGATACTTTGCAGTATCTTAAGATACATCCTTTTGAGAAGTTGACCATAGACTCAAGTAACTCTTGGAGAATAAGATCTGTACAGATAATGAATTTCTGGAGAAGCCAAACGCAGTGGTTAGGAGTATGGGCTCTAGAGAAAGATTGCCTCACTTAGAATCTTAGTGTTACAACTTGTTTGCTGTGGACCTTGGGGAAATTATTTAAACTCTCAGAGCCTTGTTTCTTCATTTGTAAACTTCAATGATAATAATACTTATCTTTTAGGGTTGTTATCAGAATTCAGTGAGTTAGTATTTGCAAAGAGTAATAGTGCTTGAAACAAAGTATGTGTTATTTAGGTCACTTAAAAATAAATAAGTAAATAAATCAACCATCCAACTAGGCTAATTCTACTTCTGGTAACGACAGATGAAGTTATTGCTGAACATAGCTCAAGTAAGCCAGAGGACACTTTTGAAAAATTCTTCTTAGAAGCACTGAAGATTTAATCAGATAGTGATGAACTACTAGGCTAATATCTAGGTAGTGGAAGAAATTCAGAACTATGGGCCTAGGATTTGATGCCAATTTTTCAGAGTCCAGAGCTCAGTAGATGTGGAGACACTTACCACTCCTTCCTTATTTTGGGATTCCTCTTTGTGTAAGAATATAAACAAAATAAACCAGCCCTCATATGGAAAAATGCCTGGTTTTAGGTCATCTAGGTGTTCTCCCAAATCCTGAGGCTTAAAAAAGATAAAGAGTATTATTGATAGTAAGTGCCTTCAGACACCTGACAGAAAGAATAAAAAATGTCTGAAGGAAGACAGAATTATGTAAGTCCTCAAAATTTTCTTTTAGACATATTTTCAAATAGAATGACTAGCACACCATTAAAGACAATAAGCCACATAATGACACAAGTCAGATAAGTGAAACAGCAGAAAGAAAACCAAGAGGACTCCAAATGCTAGAATTACCAGATAAAGACTGAAAAACCATGATGTCTACAATGCTCGTTTTATGTTTATTTCAAATATAAAGACCATGTTTGAAGATTTCAGCAGAAAACTAGAAACCATAAGAAGTTATATCAAAGATTTAAGAAAGAATTAAATAAAAATTATAGAAGTTAAACATACAATAACAAAAATTAAGAACCTGAAAGAATTAGAAAGCAGATGAGATATAACAAAAAATAAAATTAGTGAACTAGAAAATAGAACAGAAAAATATCAAAATTAAGCACAGGGGAACAAAATCATGGAAAATAGAGGAAGTAATGACAAGACACATAAAGGAGAGAGATTGCCTAATGTATAATCACGAACTACATAACAACATTTTGGTCAAGGATGGACCTCCTATCCAATGATGGTCTCATAAGATTATAATGTGTATTTTCACTATGTCTTTTCTATGTTTAGATATGCTCATATACACAAATATCATTGTGTTAAAATTGCCTACAGTATTCAGTAAAGTAACATGCTTTGCAGTTTTATAGCTTAGGAGCAATAAGCTATCCCATATAGCCTAGGTGATAATAGGCTTACATAAACTAGGTTTGTGTAAGTACACTCTATAATATTTGTAGAGTGATGAAACAGCCTAATGGGGAATTTCTCAGAATGTGTTCTGGTTGTTAAGCCACATATGACTACTTAGTTAAATTCCCAGAAGAAAGAAAAAAAAAGATAATTGAATAGAAGCAACTTTGAAGAGATAATGGCACAGAATTTTCAAAATTGGTGGTGAAAAACAGAGATTCATAGATTTAACAAGTCTAAAGCACCATGAGCAGCATAATTTTTTTAAACCCACACTTAGATATACAATGATGAAGCTGCATATAGTGGCAAAGACAAAGAGAAAAATCTTACAGCAGCCAGAGAAGAAATACTGCCTTCAATGAAAACAATTATATGGGTTGTTTCCAATACTTTTCACAGCTATTAGAAAAACCAGAAGACAATAAAATAATATTCTTTCAATGAATGGAAAGAACAAAATTTCTGAGTAAGAATTCCATACCCAGCAATAACAACTCAAGAATGAAAGCAAAGTACAGGGTCAGAACTAGGGTGAGGCAAGCAAGACACTCAGCATGCAAAGTTGAAGAAGGAAATCACTGTCAGAAGCCAGTCCTGCAAGTGCACGAGCTTGAGAGTGCGTGCCTTCTTATATTTTACACGCTAGGCAATTTGCTTGCCTTACCCTAGTGCTTTCACTGGCAAACTAAAGACACTTCCTTTTTTTTGTCTTAACTTTTATTTTAGGTTCAAGGGTACATGTGCAGGTTTGTTATATGGGCAAACTCATGTCATGGGGGTTTGTTGTATGGATTATTTTGTCACCCAGGTACTAAGCCTAGTACCCAATAGTTATTTTTTCTGCTCCTCTCCCTCCTTTCACCCTTTACCCTTAAGTAGACCCCAGTGTCTGTTGTTTCCTTCTTTGTGTTCATAAGTTCTCATCATTTAGCTCTCACTTATATGTGAGAATATACAGTATTTGGTTTTCTGTTCCTGAATTAGTTGCTAAGGAAAATGGCCTCCAGCTCCATCTGTGTTCCCACAAAAGACTTGTTCTTTTTTATGGCTGCATAGTATCCCATGGTGTATATGTACCACAGTTTCCTTATCCTATGAAACTTTAGGTTCAGTCTCACAGGGATAGTTTATAGAAGCAAGGTTCAAGTTAAAATTATCTAAATTTTTGAAATTGGACTAAGGCAATACCATATTCCTACTGTCTTTAGCTGCCTACAGAAGCAAATTTATCTCCATTCTGGGGAAGATAATATTTTTCTAGATGCCACATTGTTTTTTATAGTTTTTTTGTATACAATGTTCTGCACACAAGCAAAAATAACCAAACACACAAAGAGACAAGACAACAGAAATAAAAACAAGACAAACAATAAAAAATAGAAACATAACCACAGGGGAAGAAGTTAATAGCATTATCCAACGTAATCTTCAAAATAACTATCCTTAACATGTTCAAGGAGATAAAAGACAAAACTGAGAATTTTGTCAGAGAAGTGAAAAATTATAACAGAAAGTAAAAAGAAAATAGCTAAAATTAAGGACTCATTAGATGGGTTTAACTGCAGACAAGACGAGTCTGAAGAAAGAAGTAGTAAACTGGATGATCAGTCAGGAGCAAATACTTAGAATGAAGCACAAAGAAGTGCATGGATGGAAATTGCAAAAGAGAAGGTGAGAAAAACAGGGAACACAGTAAGAATATCTAACATACATGTAATTGGAGTCCTAGAAGAAATAAAGACAGAAAATAGAACAAGAGCAATATCTGGAGAGAAATTAGCTGTGAATGTTTCCAAATCTTACAAAAGACATCAAACCAAATATTTATGAAGTTCAATGACTCCGAAGTCAAATAAATTAAAATAAATTCATATTTTGCCACATTGAGGTGAAACCCCATAGAACCAAAGAAGAAAAATCTTAAAATAGTCATAGGGCAAAAAAATACCGTCAACTCAAAAGCCCTACAGCTGGCTACTCAACAGAAACAATGAAAACCAAAAGACTATGAAACAGTATCATCAAAGAGATAAAAAAAAAAAAAAAGACTAACAATCTAAAATTCTCTACCAGAAGAAAATACCTTTCAGCAATGTAGGTAAAATCAAATCACATTAAGACAAATTAAGGATGAGTCATCTGTCACCAACAGATCCACACTCATAGAAATATAAAGAATGTTCTTCAGGCCAGAGTAAAATAACCACAGATGCTCTAAAGTGTAGGAAGAAATAAGAACAATGTAAAGGAAAATGTCTAGGTATATCTAAATGAACATTGAGAGTATAAAATAGTAATAATGGCTTTTTTTTTTTTGAGACAAAGTCTCACTCTGTCTCCCAGGCTGGAGTGCGGTGGCACAATCTCGGCTCACTGCAACCTCTGCCCCCTGAGTTCAAGTGATTTTCCTGCCTCAGCCTCCCAAGTAGATGGGATTACAGGCAAGTGCCACCACGCCTGGCTAATTTTTGTATTTTTTTGTAGAGATGGGGTTTCACCACGTTGGCCAGGCTGGTCTCAAACTCCTGACCTCAGGTGATCCACCCACCTCAACCTCCCAAAGTGCTGGGATTATAGGTGTGAGACACCATGCCTGGCCATGATAATGAAATCTTATGATGATTAAAATTATATAGAGTTAAAATACATAATAATCAACATGAAAGTTTGGAGGAAATTAAATGGAATTAAATTTTTCTAATGACCTTATATTTTCCGGGAAAAGGAAAAAAGTATCAAGTTTTATAAGTCAAAGAAGCATATTATAATAATTAGGGTAACCATTAAGACGAACAAAAATATATATAACTAGCAAACTAATAAAGTTGCTGAAATAGAATATCGAAAAATTTGGTGTAACAAGATGGGCAAATAGAAAACAAATAGAAGATTAAATCCTGTATCCAATCAGGAGAAAGGAACAACACCGTATTTTGAACAGGGAAGGTTTAATATAAAGAATATTTAACTATTGAATAGGGAGTACCTACTGAAGGGTAAAGGGAACCGTAAAGAAAGTCGAAAGAGTAGATGAAGGGAATATCCTTTACCTCTAGGACTAGAGGCGGGTCATTCAAAATACAAAAATATCTGGACACTCTCCCTTTTCCCTAGGGCTTAAATCCAGTCTCATTGGAAAGGTTGTGGGCATGGCCCACAGGATAGCAGACAAGTGTGCTAAGGCGCCCCAATAACAGGTCTTACTGGGAAGCCTCCCCTTAAGTCCTAGAGAAAGCTATTCCCAGGGAGGTGTTACATGTTTTTGACCTCTTCATCCTCCTTTGTCTTTCCAGTGGCCTTTACTGATAAAGTGTAGCACTCTGTCTGCCAGTTGTCAGAGAAAAATTTTTCTAATGTCACAAGCATGGCAGTGAAGGGTAGTTTTGGGGCAGATAGGCTGGTATGCTTTGGATACTTGTCCCCCCAAATCTTATGTTAAAATTTGATCACCAGTGTGGTAGTGTTGGGAGACAGGCCCTAATGGGTGGTGTTTGGGCCATAGGAGCAGATACCTCATAAATAGATTAGTGACTTCCCTGGGAGTGGGGGATGAGTTCTCACTCTATCAGTTCCTGTAAGAGCTGATTGTTAAGAAGAGCCTGGCACCTCCCCTACCCCTCTTGCTTTCTCTCCCGCTGAGTGATCTCTGCACATACAGGCTCCCCTTTGCCTTCCGCTATGAGTAGAAATAGCCTGAGGCCCTCACCAGATGCCCAATATTGAACCTTCCAGCCAGCAGAATCATAAGCCAAATAAACCTCTTTTCTTTATAAGCTACCTAGCCTTAGATATTCCTTCACAGCAACACTAAATGGACTAGAACTAAGGTGATGTAACTGGTGTAAACTAATGAATCAGTAATTGCATTAAATATAAACAAAGTGATCTCCTTAAAAGGCAAAGATTTTCATGAAATCACAACTAAATGCTACTTGCAAAAAGTACATCTAAGAAATAAAGACATAGAAGATATAAAAAGAAATGTATATAAAATGATAAACTGAACAAGAATCTAATAAATGGTGGCCTTACCTCATTAATATCATACAAAGTAGATACTTAGACATACTATTACTAGAAATAAAGGTAGACATTTCACTTTGATAAGTTCAATTCACAAAGAATGTATAACAAATAAAAAATTGTATGTATCTAATAAGTTAGCCTCAAAATATATGGATGCAAAAATTGATAAAGTTACAAAGTGAAATGGACAAATCCATAATTATATTGTAACATACATTTTCCAGTAACTTATTAAATTAGCAGATAAAAATCAGTAAGGATATAGAAGATTTGTGGGTTTGTTGCAATGATAGACACATAGGTCTCTGGAAACATAAAGAGAACTAACACACCTACATGTATATGAACACTTGATTTATCACAGATATAGCATTGGAGTTTAATGAGGGAAAAGATGGTTTTTTCAGTAAATGTTGGAACAAAGAAAAACACTAATGTAAAGAAAATTAACAATACAGTGGACTAATATTAAAATTGTGAACTTCTGTACATCAAAATACATTAATAAGAGACTAAAAGACAAGATACGGAGCGGTAGAAGTTATTTGCATAGCATTTATACTTCATGTATTGACAAAAAGATTAGATCCAGAGCATTATAAAAAAGACAGAGAACTAAATAACAAAAGGTCCAAAATCTTAAACACATAAGAAGAAAATCTTTCTTCACATAGGAAGAAAAGCAAATGGCTGATAAAAGTGTTCAGCCTTATTAGTAATCAGGGAATACGTGATTTAAACTAACGTGAGATCCTAAATACCCACTTGAGTAGCTAAAATTAACAATCTGACAATAACTGAAAGTGGTGCAAAAGCAACTGTCATTCATTTCTAATTAGAGTGTACACTGGCACAACACTTTGGAAAACCGGCGTGATCTAGAAGGAATGAAGATACGTAAGTCGTATGACTCAGTTGAATACCCAGTTGTTTTCTTTCCCTAAGTATCTACTCTATAGAAATGCAGACCTACTTGTATCAAAAGATATACATAAGAATTTCCAAAGCAGCATTTTGTGTAGTAGCCAAATGTCTATCAATAATAGGGTGGATTTAAAAAAGAAAATCTGACATATTTATTTAACTGAATGTTATACAGCAATGGAAAGTAATTAACTACAACTCATATTTAGAATGTGGATAGTTGAAATAATGGAATGATGAGTAGAAGAAACAAGCTAGAATAGAATAACATAAAGTTCAAAACCAGGCTAAATGAAACAATAATGTTTCAGATGCATACTTTTGTAGTTTATTTATATATATCTATAAACTACAAAAGTATGCTTATATATATATGAACAGCAACAAAGTGAAAACTGTACAAGTCAAGAATGTGGGAATGCCTTAGGGAGGAAGAGGTTGTGATTCAGTGGAGCATCTGGGGATTTCCGGGGTGATGGCAATATTCCATTTCTATATCTGGGTAAGAGTTACATGAACGCTCTTTAATAATTCACTTAGCTGAACATATATGTTTTTGCACTTTTCAAAAGGTATGTAATATTTCATAACAAAACAGCTTCAAATCCAAAAAATAAACAATTCTAACATAGCGAAGTAATTCTAACAAAGGTGACACATTGTGCTGGATATTTCCTGTTTCTTCTCTCTTTTAATGCTGATAAAAATACTGCAGTTCTCATAATCATATATTACAGCATTATCATCTCCATTTTAGGGGTATGAACTATTTTTTAGTCATTGTTATCTTCCAAAACCTGGCACCATGCCTGGTATTCAATAGGAACCATATATGTTTGATAGTAAACAGGGGTTCAGAGATGTTAAATGCTTTTCTTCACAAGGGAACGTGTTATACATGGAGTGGAACCTGCAAACCTAGGTTTTCTTAGTCCAAGCTCCATCAGGCATGCCACATCTGCCTCTCCACGTTTCTGCTGTGGCAAACAGAAGCTCCCCCTGATTCTGATCGCCAACTGCACACACAGCTAAATAGAAAACCTATTTCCAACCATGGACTGCAAATAGCTTGCAAGACTAAAAGGCAACTAGAAAGCTAAAAAAACAAAAAAGAAAGCCTTGACTACAGAGCCTGCCCATGATAGGACAAAATGGGAATTGTGCACCTTTTACTACTGTGTTAAACTGACATCAGATAGGGAACCAGCATCCCTTCCTCCAGGCAGCAAGCACTGTCCTTTTGCCCTCACTACAGTATTTGCAGGTGTTATTCTGGAAGCAACAGAAATAATATTAAAATTGTATTTTTTTAAGTATTTGAAGTTCCTCCCTTTTTTCCCATTGCTTACAGTATGTTTAACTAGTTCATCAGAAGATAGTCAAGAAGTATTGGTGTCGTTATTTCAATACAATTAAACAGTCTTTAGGCCTATTTCCCTGAACATGTTTACATTGTGATAGTAATAAAAATGTGTTTCTTGCTGGTTCCTGACATAAGAAATTATACAAAAGTCTAGCAGAACAGAACGGTTTTACCCTGTGCACTGACAGTGACAAACTCAGCAAATTCTCAGGTAGGGGGGCAAGATCTAGGGACTCTCATGAGAAGGGGTTTTTCAAACTGCAGGTCACAATCTGTTAGTAGGTCCCAACAATTTAGAAAAAAATAAAATAGATCAGAAAGCACTGGAGTGCATTGCCCCTAGTAAGAGCAAATACTGTTTCATGGAAATATTTGTTTCACATTACATATGTATGTGTGCATGCATACATACATATGTGTATATGTATCTATAAATTTGCATGTGCCAAGTTGTGTTATAAAATGTTTTTCTTAATGTGGGGCCTGGTAAAAATGTGTCTCCAAAAACCTGATTTGGTGCCATTTTCTTCTATATTCTATAATATATGGAAGGCCTACACAAGTGTTCACTTTTGTGATAATTAAGATTGAACAAAGAGTCTTCTATATTCTATAATATATGAAACGCCTATACAAGTGTTTACTTTGTGATAATTAAGATTGAACAAAGAGAAATTTTGGGGTAGTTAACTGGTTTATCATCACATGTGACCTAATTAATCTGAATCTTGATAGTGACCCGGAAACAAATGGCAGCCAGCTGACCAGCAGGCGCTAGCAAATTCTGTTGCATCATTAAGCTAAAGCAAGAAACAACTGTTAATATTCTGCACTGTTTTTTAATCTGGTCCAAAGGCAAAAAAGTGAGGCACGACTGAGTCCCTGATCGGTGCCAATGCACCTGAAGATTAATCCTCTAACTCATCCTAGCTGCCACCAAAGACTTAGAACCAATCAGGTTATGGACCTTCAGTCACAAATGTCAAGTGAGTTGCCTCATGACAAAGCATGAGGTTGTCAACTGAGTTGCCTCATGACAAAACATGCTTCATGTTTGAATATTTCTCCTTATTTACTGCAACTCCTCCTGTTTTAGTGTTTTCTGTTTACGTTTGTCTCTAATAGGACAGGATTTAGTTTCATTTCATATATGAAAGAGATTACAAAGCTACCTGAATTCAGAATATTTATCTTTTTGGCATAATGGCCTTATTTAGATACTGAATTCTTTGGGGTATATGAAAAAAACTTATCATTATTAGAGCAAACAGACTCTGGAGTATTCAGAGGTAAGTCTACCCTGACAGATTATATGCAAATAAAAGTTTGGTTAATTGACTATTTTACTAAAACTGCAAAAGCATAGACATACATTTTGAATGAAGATTTGTGAAATGACTTGGTAGAGATAGAAGTAAAGACATTTTCTTTGTGAAGATAAATAGTCTAGGTCTCTTTCTAATTGCATGATGAGTCATGCAAGGGCATGCAATAGCCTGGTTGAATCCTGGACACAGCAAACACAGACTGGAAAGTAGTAAGAGCCGAATTTTGTGACTGATTCTAAAATAATCAAATACACTTGATCAGTATGTCTTACTTTCCTCAGAGGTTCCATGGGCTCATTAGTGATAATAAAACATTTTAATTCATGAGAATGTTTTGCTCCCTTTCTGAACTATGGGGGTGAACACAAGTACTAAGAAGACAGTAAACATTTGAAAGGGAGATTGAAAAAAGATTTGTACTTTTTTCAAAATACAAACACTACTGCTAATTCCTCACCACCTTTCTCTTACTCTCAAAAAGAGAGTACAATCCTGTTTTAACACTGTTGACAGTTTAGCACAGCCTCACTGCTAGTAACCCTTTCCATTAGAGGACTTACTGATGTGCCAGGTGCTGGGCAAAGTTTTCTATACAGGTTTCCCTTTTGTCTTTACAACAAACCTATGTACTAGAGACTGTTATCCTTAAATAAAACAAGGCTCACGAAACTCCCAAGCCTGTTTTCTAACTTAGGACTTTCTATCCCATTCCAAATCCTTAACACTGCCATACACTGCAGTTTGACAGCATTTTACTTCTATCTCCTAAGATGTTCTGTGTACCAAAAAACAAGAATCTTCAAGTAACTTTAAGGCAAGATATTTATGTCCCCAAATAATGAAATTCTCTCATATAATTATGTTTTTGTGGTAGGCCATCTTATACAGAAAGCTATTATTTATAGGCTGTACAAAATACATGCAATGTATATATTTTAATTTAAAACAAGGGTTTTCAGGTAGAAATGGAGTCTCACTGATGTTGCCCAGGCTGATCTTGAACTTCTGGCTTCAAGCGATCCTTCTGTCTCCCTCTCCCAACAAGCTGGGATTACAGGCATGAGCCATCACGCATGGGTAATATTTTATATTATTGCTCAAAATTGTTGTTAAACACCTCTATTCTTATACTGCTATTCTCATGTTGTCATACTAGTTCCACTCTTCTAAGAAAATACTATTAGGTGATTTATCCAGGCTGAGGTTTGGTTTACTCTTCAAGAAAATTTTAGGAAAGACTAGCGTCAGCCAACTCTCAAACAGTGCCATAACCAATATTGAAATTACAACCTTAAAGTTTACCTTTTAAAGAACAAATGCTTCTTTCTAAAAAGACGAGAGGCAAGTGTCATGGCCCACCACTACTGAGAACCAACTGTAAACCATTACTGGGTGTCTCACTCAGTGAAGAGTAGATGACAAACCCTTTCATCTTTGAGATTATGTGTACTCAAGCAGTGGGCTTATTATGTAAAACAAAGTTGACAGCATGTGTTGGGAGAAATTTGAAATCAAGAAGAAAATTAGTTTCCTTTATCCCTAGAATTTCCAAACACTTCTGGCTGTAGGCGTGTTCTCTATTTTTTACATTAGAGAATTCCTATCTTTTCTGGTTAAAAGAATATGAGAAAATTGCCTCGGAATCTTTAGTGCTAAATTTCCAAAGAAAAAGTCAGAGAACAGAAGCAGAAAGAGTATTACCTGTTTCAATGGGCTAAATAATGTATTCTCCTGAGATGTATTTTTGAGGGACTGGCCACCCAAAGGAGTGCTTAAAGTAAAACCAAAATTAATAGATGACCCAACCCCCAATTGACCAGAGTCTTCAATTTAACCAAAATGGCCTAACAGTGCCCTATTTTCAGAGAAAGTGGTAGATGGCAAGCACATGATGCCAACCTAAGTATTTTATGAAAATAATTCCTAAATGTCAAGTGTTTACTTGAGGTCAGTACACGCTGTTTAATCTTCCATTGCACACTTCTAGAAATTGAAAGTTGGTATGAAGAATGACAGCTCTGCGTCCATACAAATCCTTTATTAGGATAAAAAGGAGATGTAATCATCTTTACTGTAATGAAGTGCACAATAGCATCCAAAGTCATTTTTAATATAAAAGTTGGACAAAAAGCATTTTTTAAATTAAACAAAATTTACTCAGAAAATAATCAACCAAAGCGTTCTTCATTCCTTTAACTGAGAGATTCTCTCATTGAGCCCTTTTTTTTGGAGGGGCCAAGGGGGTTCTGGAGCTTCACATGAAGAAAGTTAATAGTTTCTACATTTGAGAATAAGTTCTTTATCTTCTGGAGCCGTAACAGGCACTTTATGCCATTATCCACTATGTTTTCTGTGAGATCCGAAATAATTCAATAGATGACATTTAATTTCATTATGAAGTCACTATGAATTATTTGCTATTGTCAATCTCAAGCTGATAAATCAAAACAGTACTGGAGCCAAGGGATATGGAGCACTTTTGCTCTTTTTTTTTTTTTAAATCTTCAATTGTGAAGCAAGTATAAAATCCAAATCTGACTTATAATTGCATCTATTCTCTGATGGAAGATACACCAAATGACATTGTGGATTTGGATTATTCCTGCTTTATAACTAACCCCGACATAGTGCCCAGAGTGCAAAAATCAAAGGGAACTGATTCTCCTTACGCAATATTGTAGGGTTGTAGTAGCCTTTTGACAAGGGTACTAGGTGGTACTCACAGGCCCAGAATGAGAAAATTCAGGTTCTCTTGGAACTTATACTGGCACTCTGGGATGTGTGAAAAAGTGGGGCTGATGTTTTCAAATATATTTTGAATATATTTAACTGTGGTGAGAATAGACTGCAAAATACTTGACAAAGAAATGGAATTAGAGAGGGACCTTTAAAGATGGGTAGGACTGCGGAAAAAGGAGCTCTGGCAGGGCCAGAAGAAAAAGGATACTTCTTGATTTTGCTTTCAGCCCAATGTTTTCAAATATTTTAATTGTTTGGATATCCTTAACAATTAAAAATAATTGAGTGCCTTCCCCAAGATATGATGTTTAATTTATCTGTAAATTCTATATATATACATATTATCATTCTAACAAAGTATGTACACATATAAAATAGAATTAAAAAATAAATATAAACAAAAGTTCTTACATTTTCTTGCTAAACCTCAGTGGATAGTCTTGAGCAACCCCTGGAGTACACCTTCCATGTCCCCTTCTCTCTCTCACTCTCTCTCTCTCACACACACACACACACACACGCACACATGCACGCACAAACATACACACACACACACAGAGTGCACCACTGGTCTAGACTCGACTGGTACAAGTTGGCCTGGCCTTACTTTTAAAAACATGAGTCCCCTGACTGGCAACAATCTTAATGCATTTAACTTCTAGAAATAAGATAAAGGAACATTTGAAAAAATTACTATGTTTATTCAGGAATAACATTTCTAGAGAGATTGTGTCCAATGGTGAACAAGAATTTCCCTGGTATCTAAACTATTTGTTGCATTGTGAAGTACTATGCTCAAAACAGAATTAAACCCAGTTTGAGAGGAGTCAACAAAACAGACTTAAGGATTTGCAAGAATTTAATATAAGTTTAGTATAAAGTTTAAACTTTTATTGGATAAAGTGGGTCTTATGTGCAAAATTCCTTGATTATTTACTTTAACAATCATTTTTGGTTAGCTCCATAGAACAACTGAGTTTAAAATTATGTATTTTGGTATATATTAGATTGTGTAACATTGTCACAACATATTCACTTGAGTATTTTATAAAATATAAACAAAAAAGGCACATTTACATGTATCGATGACATTTATATTAATTAAACATTTAAGTCAAATAATCAGGCACAGATACTTTTAAATTAGGGGTTTACCAGCCTGGGCAACATGGGCAAGAGATGTTGCTCAACTCTACAAAAAAAAAAAAAATTAGCTGGGCATGGTGGCACATGCCTATGGACCCAGCTACTCAGAAGGCTGCGGTGGGAGGATCACTTGAGCCCGGGAGGTCCAGGCTGCAGTGAGCAGTGTTTGTGCCACTGCGCTCCAGCTTGGGCAACAGAGTGAGACTCTGTCTCAAAAAAAAAAAGAATTGGGGGTGTTTTATTTTAAAATCAAGAAATACCCTTTTTATTCTGGCCCCACCAGGGCCCCTCCTTCTGCTCTCCTACCCATCTTTAAAAGTCCCTCTCTATTTCCATTTACTTATCGAGTATTTTAAGTCTATCTACACCACAGTCAGACCTAGTCATTTATCTGTAGTTTACATATTGCACATTGCGGCACTTTCCACCATCAGTCTGATAATAATAACAGCTACTTTGTCCAAGATTATAGTTGGTAAATCGTAGCTAAGAAGAGCTCCACTCTATCTGACATCAAAGTCAATACCCCTCTTCCATATTGCATTTTATAAGTTATAAAAACTAGACAGGGATCTGCAAAGGGTTGGGATAGTATCAACAGTATCATGACATCAAGCATAGCACCGTGTACAAAATGGGTAATCACAAATGTTAGTTAATTTGAAATGATAAATGCAAAACAGTTACTTTGTGGGTTTCTTTCTACATCACACATCATCAAGCAAAACCAGTTACTTTGAATATACATATTCAAATTATGTATATTAATATAAATTTAATAGGTCATTTTATTGGCCCTTAAAATTCGTATGTTCTTTAAACATAGTTTTGTGTTTTTTTAAGGCAAGGAATACGGGAAGCAAACCAGTGGACTATAATAATGTGTTATTCTGAAGTAAAATATTAGAAAGCAAGATAATATAATACTATTTAAGTTGGAAAATTCCGTGAAAAGAAAATAATTCTTTTACAGTTTCACTGTGTTGCCCAGTCTGGAGTGCAGTGGTTTGATCTCAGCTCACTGCAACCTCTGCCTCCCGGGTTCCAGGGATTCTCCTGCCTCAGCCTCCCAAGTAGCTGAGACTACAGGTGTGCAGCACCATGCCAGGCTAATTTTTGTATTTTTTAGTAGAGACGAGGTTTCACCATGTTGGCCAATCTGGTCCTGAACTCCTGGCCTCATGCGATCCACCCACCTCGGCCTCCCAAAGTGCTGGGATTACAGGCATGAGCCACCATGCTGGGCTGAAAATAAATTCACCTAAGAGAAAATGCTTGCCTTACAATCTATATTATATTTTAAATTTTTGTTATTCTTTGACTTTTCCAAATTCACAGTAGATGGTCAATGATGCACATTAAAATATAGAGTAATTCTACAGAGGAAATTCACTGGTGCACTGTAGTATTTACATACTCTTTTCAAGAATTCTAGGATGTCAAATAGGCCACCAGCAATCCTATTTGACTGAGGCATCCCAAGAGAAATTATGAAGATCCATTTGTCCAGATTTTGGGGATTGCTGGTGGAAGAGATTGTAAGATACTAGAAGATGCCTCAGAAGACAGGAAATTCCTCCTGAGACAGGAGAAAGTCACATTGTGGAAGATGAGTTTGGAATTGAGAGGCCAGCTTGGATAGAAAATAACCCTTTAAAGAATAGCACCATTCTAACTGGTGCAAGATGATATCTCATTGTGGTTTTGATTTGCATTTCTCTGATGGCCAGTGATGATGAGCATTTTTTCATGTGTCTGTTGGATGCATAAATGTCTTCTTTTGAGAAGTGTCTGTTCATATCCTTTGCCCACTTTTTGATGGGGTTGTTTGTTATTTTCTTGTAAATTTGTCTGAGTTCTTTGTAGATTATGGATATTAGCCGTTTGTCAGATGAGTAGATTGCAAAAATGTTTTCCCATTCTGTAGGTTGCCTGTTCATTCTGATGGTAGTTTCTTTTGCTATGCAGAAGTTCTTTAGTTTAATTATATCCCATTTGTCAATTTTGGCTTCTGTTGCCATTGTTTTTGGTGTTTTAGACATGAAGTCCTTGCCCATGCCTATGTCCTGAATGGTATTACCTAGGTTTTCTTCTATGGTTTTTATGGTTTTAGGTCTAGCATTTAAGTCTTTAATCCATCTTGAATTAATTTTTGTATAAGATGTAAGGAAGGGATACAGTTTCAGCTTTCTACACATGACTAGCCACTTTTCCCAGCTCCATTTGTTAAATAGGGAATCCTTTCCCCATTTCTTGTTTTTGTCAGGTTTGTCAAAGATCAGATAGTTGTAGATCTGTGGTATTATTTCTGAGGGCTCCGATCTGTTCCATTGGTCTATATCTCTGTTTTGGTACCAGTACCATGCTGTTTTGGTTACTGTAGACTTGTAGTATAGTTTGAAGTCAGATAGTGTGATGCCTCCAGCTTTCTTCTTTTGGCTTACCATTGACTTGGCAACGCAGGCTCTTTTTTGGTTCCATATGGACTTTAAAGTAGTTTTTTCCAATTCTGTGAAGAAAGTCGTTGGTAGCTTGATGGGGATGGCATTGAATCTATAAATTACCTTGGGCAGTATGGCCATTTTCACGATATTGATTCTTCCTATCCATGAGCATAGAATGTTCTTCCATTTGTGTCCTCTTTTATTTTGTTGAGCAGTGGTTTGTAGTTCTCCTTGAAGAGGTCCTTCACATCCATTGTAAGTTGGATTCCTAGGTATTTTATTCTTATTGAAGCAATTGTGAATGGGAGTTCACTCATGATTTGGCTCTCTGTCTGTTATCGGTGTATAAGAATGCTTGTGATTTTTGCACATTGATTTTGTATCCTGAGACTTTGCTGAAGTTGCTTATCAGCTGAGACGATGGGGTTTTCTAGATATACAATCATGTCATCTGCAAACAGGGACAATTTGACTTCCTCTTTACCTAATTGAATACCCTTTATTTCCTTCATTTGCCCGATTGCCCTGGCCAGAACTTCCAACACTATGTTGAATAGGAGTGGTGAGAGAGGGCATCCCTGTCTTGTGCCAGTTTTCAAAGGGAATGCTTCCAGTTTTTGCCCATTCAGTATGATATTGACTGTGGGTTTGTCATAAATAGCTCTTTTTGAGATACGTCCCATCGATACCTAATTTATTGAGAGTTTTTAGCATGAAGGGCTGTTGAATTTTGTCAAAGGCCTTTTCTGCATCTATTGAGATAATTATGTGGTTTTTGTCTTTGGTTCTGTTTATATGCTGGATTACATTTATTGATTTGTGTATGTTGAACAACCCTTGCATCCCAGGGATGAAGCCTACTTGATTATGATGGATAAGCTTTTTGATGTGCTGCTGGATTTGGTTTGCCAGTATTTTATTGAGGATTTTTGCATCGATGTTCATCAGGGATATTGGTCTAAAATTCTCTTTTTTTGTTGTGCCTTTGTCAGGCTTTGGTTTCAGGATGATGCTGGCCTCATACAATGAGTTAGGGAGGATTCCCTCTTTTTCTGTTGATTGGAATAGTTTCAGAAGGAATGGTACCAGCTCCTCCTTGTAGATAGGAACACTTTTACACTGTTGGTGGGACTGTAAACTAGTTCAACCATTGTGGAAGACAGTGTGGTGATTCCTCAAGGATCTAGAACTAGAAATACCATTTGACCCAGCCATCCCATTACTGGGTATATATCCAAAGGAATATAAATCATGCTGCTATAAAGACACATGCACACGTATGTTTATTGTGGCACTACTCACAATAGCAAAGACTTGGAACCAACCCAAATGTTCAACAATGATAGACTGGATTAAGAAAATGTGGCGCATACATAGCATGGAATACTATGCAGCCATAAAAAATGATGAGTTCATGTCCTTTGTAGGGATGTGGATGAAGCTGGAAACCATCATTCTCGGCAAACTATCATAAGGATAAAAAAAACACCACATGTTCTCACTCATAGGTGGGAACTGAACAATGAGAACACTTGGACACAGGAAGGGGAACATCACACACTGGGGCCTGTTGTGGGGTGGGGGGAGGGGGGAGGGATAGCATTAGGAGATATACCTATTGTAAATGACGAGTTAATGGGTGTAGCACACCAACATGCCACATGTATACATATGTAACAAACCTGCGCATTGTGCACATGTACCCTAGAACTTAAAGTATAATTAAAAAAAAAAAAAAAAAGAATAGCACCAGAGGGAGTTTCCGGAATGCACTCCAGGATAGCTATTGAGAACTTGTTCTAAATTTCCTACAGAGAGACTTCTAAAGCTAAGGTTACTCTTTGGAGGCCAAAAAACTTGTATTCATCATTTAAAGTCAATTCAAGGTTTTCTAAGAAAGAGAAAAAAACAATTTTTCCTTATTATTGAGTGTAGTGTGTATTGTACACTTTGACCCCTCCACAGTAAGGTTAGTGAACAATAACCCACATGAGAATTCCATCCAGCCATCTGTTTTTTTATAAGGCCCATCAGCTAAGAACAGTTTTTACATTTTTAAGTGGTTTTCTCAAATTAAAAAATAACTTTTATAATATGTGAAATGTATATGAAACTCTAAAATAAGTGTCCATAAATATAGTTTTGTTGAAACACAGCTACACTCATTTGTTTATGTATTTTCCGTGGTTGCTTTTCTGTGACAATGGCAGAGTTCAGTAGTTACAACAGAGACTGTACAGCCCACAAAGCCCAAAATATTTACTGTCTGTATCAATTTACAGAAAAAGTTTGCCAACCTCTTATCTACAACGATGAGGGAGCAAACGGGAGACACATAACGTGATGAATATGAATGCATGGAGAATTCTCCAGTGAGTTAATATCTTAAGAGTCTTGAGAAAGTTTGAAAAGAAATATAAGAGAAAGGCTCATAAATAATAACTTTAATGAGAAATAATTTGGAGAAATAGCAAGGAATTCATAAAAATGATACCAGTGAAGCTAAAAGCTCAGAAGATTCTCGGGCTTGTGAAAATTATTTATAGCAAGAAAAAAGTTTTATTTGTGAGTTAAGGAAACAAAAATGGCATAAAAGCTACAGAATGGGGTAAATGGCATAATGCTACCAAAAAGAAGAAATTAAGTTGAATTACTTAACTCTCTTTAACTCAGCTAACTCCTTATGCATGTTCTATCCTTTCTGTGGAAATATCATCATGTAGAAAGAGCAAAATAAATATTAGCACAAATAAATGAGAGACCTAGAGAATAAAATAGTAAAGAAATATCCATCTGTTCTAGTTCATCTCAAGGCCTGAATGATCAATATCTCAAGATGACAAAAAGATTGGCATCTCAGTCTATCAAAAGGCCATTGACTGTTACTAAGTGGCTATTGATAATCTTTGAGAATTTGGAGAGAACCGAAGAGGAGCTTAAAATTTAGAGTTAGAAAAATCAAACCTCCAATTTTTTTTTTTAAAAAGAATGCTGCAAACTATGGGATTGAGAACTTGATATGACTCCCAGTTAGACTCTAGGGTGAATTATTGAATCTTTAAGCACTAAGAATAGAAACTTGTGATGAGGAGGAAGCCGAGTAGGTTTATTATTTTTTAATCAAGCCAGAAAAAGCTCATATTTTTAGATAGAATTATATATATATCTTGATGTTAGGAAGTCCTTTGACAGGTTCTCTTCCTTTGTAGAAGATATAGAAGGAATGATGTTGCAGATTAAGAAGTATCATCAAGTGCAATTACATTGATTTGTAATTAGAGTACTTTATTAATGATATTCCCCAAAGTACTGATTAATGAATTAATGCCACGTTATGGAAAATTCTCCAGATATAAGTTACTCTCTCTCTCGCTCTCTCTCTTCTTTTCACCAAATGATTTTGTTCAGGATATTGCTGGCATGATGCTCAAATTTGCAGAAACTCGGTAGTAGCAAGGAGTAGCTAACATCTTATGGTAAAATCAAGATCCAAAATGATCATCAGAAATTGAAACAAAACTATACAATTAGATCTCAAACAAAACAAAGCAAAACAAGAACAACAAAACAAAAGCCAAACAAAGCACAATTGTGGTTCTCAGTGCCAGTTGCATATTAAAATCATCTGGGGAGACTTTTATTTAATTGGCCTGGGGTGCAACCTGAGCATCAGTATTTTAAAAACACATTCCAAAGGATTTCAAGTTCAGTGACTGTGGAGAATCACCTATAATACACTAACTATGGAAGTAAAGGGTGGTAAGTGGAATAACTATAGCCCAGTGCATGTACAGAAATGTTTAAAGGATTCTGTGGGACTGTAAGATCAATGAACCAATGATCCTGTGAGATGTGGCAACTGAAAAAGCTAAAATTATCTTCAGTTGTAGATACCAAATAGAAAATTAGGAAATAGTAGGTTGGGCGTGGTGGCTCACGCCTGTAATATCCTGGCACTTTGGGAGGCTGAGGTGGGTGGATTGCTAGAGCTCAGGAATTTGAGATAAGTCTGGGCAACATAGCAAAACCCATCTCTACAAAAAAGTACAAAAATTAGTCGGGCGTGGTGGTGTGCGCCTATGGCCTCAGCTACTCAGGAGGCTGAGGCAAGAGGATCGCTTGAGCCCAGGAGGCAGAGGTTGCAGTGAGTGCCACTGCACTCCACCCTGGGCAACAAAGTGAGACCCTGTCTCAAAAAAAAAAAAAAAAAAAAAAGCCAATTAGGAAATAGTAAAAGCTTACTTTCATTTGTAAGTAATTACTCTTATAAGGCAATTACTCTCGTATCATGCACAGTAAAAAGGATTTTTAGTGCGTCATATTGTTTAATCTTCACATTAACTCTTCGAGATAGATATTATAATCCCCAATTTGTGGTGGAGAAAACTGAGGCTTAGAGAGGTTAAGTAACTTGTCTAAGACTTCTGGCTGGTATCTAGTTTGGCTAAGGTTTACTGAATTATTACATGAGTAATGAAGTGAAAATGGCCTGGAGAGACCAATTGAACTGAGAATTTATTAAAAAGAAAAAATAATAAATGATATTTTAATGAAGACTTGGTGCTTAAGCGAATATAGATAATGAAGAAAATACAATGTTCAAATATTTTCTCAAGATTTTCTAGCCTAGGATATTGAAATATTTGTAGATCTATGGAAAAAATGTGCCAATAAGGGGCTTATTTTCTGGAGAAAAATAATTTTGGTTTTTAATAATACAGGAAATATTTATAAAGTACTTACCTTCTGCCAAGTATTTTATATTGATCTGATTTAAGCCTTATACAACCCTATGAAATAGGGACTATTCATATTATTCCCACCTAGAGAAGTTGCCCAAGAGATTACAGAGTAAGTGGTATAATCAGGATTTGAGCCCAGGTCTATGTGAGTGAGAGCTGGCACTCTGAATTGCTCCACAGCCACTCATGCTGAGTTTAAGGTAACTGTGTAATATCCAAGCAGAAATATGCCAGAGCAGTTGGAAACAGGTCTAAAGCACAGGCAAAATGATTAATTATAAGCTTAAGTAGTTAATAGTTTATAAATATATCTATTAAGTAATTTTAAATGGAACATTAGCACAAACAGTTTTGTGTGTCATAAATATTTTATCACTAGTTGCTAAAAATTCTTGTATGGGACAGATATACCCTATTTTATACAATCCCTGGTTCCTTCTTTGTAATAAATAGCTTTTGCTCATCAGTTATGACAATACTGAGTTACTCTTATATCTTAGACCAAATACTCTCATTTTGGGAGGAAACTAAAAAAAAAAAAAAAACTAAAGTTACTTTGACTCCTGTGGTCTAAATAAGTTCATTTGTATTTAAACCATTTAAAAAATGGTTTCTATTTTTATTATTTGAAAGCTTTATTGAGGTATAATTGACATCCAATAAGCAGCACACATTTAAAGTGCACATATTGATGAGTTTTGACATATATACACACAAGTGAAATCATTACCACAATTAAAATAGCAAATATTTCCATCATTCTAATCTATTTGGGAGCCCCTTAATGAGCCCCTTAATAAGAACTCTAATCTATTTGGGAGTCCCTCTCTCCATCCTCATCACCAGGTAAGCACTGATGTGCTTTGTGTCTCTACAGATTAGTTTGCAGTTCCTAGAATTATTTATAAATAGACTCATAGACGTTACTTTTTATTCTTTTTTTGCCTGACTTCTTTCACTTAGAATGACTTTGAAATACATCCATGTTTGAGTGGGCACGATGGCCCACTTTGGGAGGCAGCACTTTGGGAGGCTGAGGCGGGCAGATCACTTGAGCCCAGGAGTTCCAGACCAGCCTGGGCAACATGGTGAAACCCCGTCTCTACTAAAAAATACAGAACTTAGCCAGGCATGGTGGTGCATGCCTGTAGTCTCAGCTACTTGGGAGGCTAAGGCAGGAGACTCGCTTGAACCCTGGAGGCAGAGGCTGCAGTGAGTCGAGATTGTGCCACTGCACTCCAGCTTGGGCGACAGAGCAAGACCCTGTCAAAAAAAAAAAAAAAAAAAGAACAGAAAAGAAAAGAAAAAAAGAAATGCATCTGTGTATACATGCTTCACTCTTCTGTATTGCTTGGAAGTAATCACAATTTGTTTATCCATTCATCTGTTGGTAGACATGTAGTTTGTTACAGTTTGGGATTATGGCAAATAGATGTTATGAATATTCATGTTTTTTGTCTTTGTATGGACATGTGCTTTCATTTCTCTTAGGTAAATACCTAGGAATGGAATGGCTGCAGATGTATGTTTAACTTTTTAAGAAACTACCAAACTGTTTCTAGCAGCCATGTATAGGAGTTCCAGTTGCCCCATATCTTTATCAACACTTAGTATGATTAGCCTTTTAAATTTTAATGATTCTAAGAAACATTTAGTGGTATCTCATTGTAGCTTTGTCTTTCTCTGATACTAATGATTTTGAGCACCTTTTCATGTGTTTATTTGTCATCCTGTAGCTTCTTTGGTGATATGCCTGGTCAAACCTTTTGCATGTTTTAAAATCAGGATTTCTGTCTTCTTACTACTGAGTTGTGTGAATTGATTACATATTCTGAGTACAAGTCTTTTGTCAAATGTATGTTTTGCAAATATTTTCTCTTGTTTTAAATCATGGTTGAACTGTTAAAAGTAATCATTTACACAATCAATAAACATTTTCCTCTAAACCAATTATAGATTGTGACATATCTTAAATGTTAATAACCACATTCATTATAGCAAAGCCCTGACACTTGTTAGGAATTGATGCAAAGTTTTTATTGCTTTCTTCATTAAATACAAAGAGCGTTTACTTCAGTTTCTCTTCTTAGGTCATATAGAAAAGTTTACATTTTCCAAAAAGATGTTAATATAGCAAAACACATTTTATATAATGAGCACTTTTCTAGAATGGAATATGTTTACTACTTCCTTTACTAGTATAAGTAGTAACGACGGACTAATATCATTGCATAAAATATCCATTGCTAAAAAATCTCAGTACTATTTTGTCGCATTTATTTTCATTAAAATTCCTATTTATTCAGCTTCATTTTATCATAATTTTTTCCAGTCCCTAATCCTTTGGGTTCATAATTTCTCTCTACTCTTTAACAACTTTTTTTTTTCAAAAATCAAAACTTGCACTTGGTAGTAAGCAGAATACCTTTTAAAGCAATAGGTAAGTCATCATCAGCACAACATCTATATTTGAAGCAAACTGCAGCATTTGCTGAATTCTAGAACTTTTTTCTGCATCCTTCTGTCAAAACTGATAACCATCCTTACATTATAAAGTTATATTTTTAGTTGTCTGAAAATCCCGGACAGTGCACTTATCAATTCGTATCAGAAAATGTTATTATATTTAAATGCCAGATGATGGATAATATAATACCATCATAAAAGTCAAAGGTAAGAATAAAACTAGTAGATATTCCAAAGGAAGTACCTCTGTGACATAAATAATCTTTGTCATTTTCTCTAACATGCTGCAAATGTATTTCTAACTCTAAAAAAAAAAAAATCCTTTCACAGAATCACAATTACATTTGATTTAGAGTGCCACTAAAAATTAACCAAGACCTTCTAGCAGTTGTTTAGAAGAGAGGAGATCACAGGAACAACTCTAGCTGTTGGGTTGTTTCCTATCAACTGGAAATAAATCTCCTTGAGATTAGTCTTATGTAGCATTTACTTCCTTTTGTATCTAAATTGAGTTCAGTATTGATAAATAATACATAACAGGAAGCATTTTGTGTCTGTTCGAGTGTGAAGCTGTCTACACTGAAACATAAATCAGAACTGCCGTTTTCTCCCCATTAACATATCAGCTTTTTTTTAACTGAGAAATTAATTTATTTAATTGTAAAGCAGGAATTTTATTTTTAAAAACCATTTAAGAATAACCATTAATGCCAGGTGCAGTGGCTCAGGCCTGCTAGCATTTTGGGAGGATGAGGCGGGTGGATTGCCTGAGCTCAGGAGTTCTAGACCAGCCTGGGCAACGTGGTGAAACTGTCTCTACTAAAAACACAAAAAAATTAGCTGGGCGTGCTGGCGTGCACCTGTAATCCCAGCTACTTGGGAGAATCACTTGAACCCAGGAGGTGGAGGTGGAGGTTGCAGTGAGCCGTGATCACGCCACTGCCCTCCAGCCTGGGCAACAGAGTGAGACTCCGTCTCAAAAAAACAAACCAAACCAAAACAAACAAACAAACAAAAAGAATAACCACAATAACCATTAACGAGATCTTGAATTTGTCCATTGGAGATTTAAATTTTAGGGAATTTTTTAAAAATCAAAAAATTGACTCTGAAGCAACCCTTTTCTCTAAACTTTCAGGCTAGATCATTTCTTTGGTTCAGGACTTAAACCATTAAATTCTCCCTACTCCAGACTGGATCCAAGACAACTTGAGTAATAGAGAAGCAAAATTCTTAACTGATGTGTAGTCTGCTTCTCCTTCAGAGCTCACTAATTCAGGATTTTTGTGGTTTTTTTTTATTGTTTTATCTTATTGGATGTGAAATTTTTTTGGCAAGGATTGAAGTAGGAGACACAGTGAAATGGTAGAGAAAAATGTAAATTTCATTTTATCAAAGAAGCCCACTGCACTATATATCAAACTAGTGCAATGGCTCTTCAAATAAACTGCTTGGCAATGGAAACAAATAGGCCAGATGCGGTGGCTCACGCCTGTAATCCTAACACTTTTTTTTTTTTTTTTTGAGACGGAGTCTCGCTCTATCGCCCAGGCTGGAGTGCAGTGGCGCGATCTCGGAATCTCGGCTCACTGCAAGCTCCGCCTCCCGGGTTCATGCCATTCTCCTGCCTCAGCCTCTCCGAGTAGCTGGGACCACAGGCGCCCGCCACCACGCCCGGCTAATTTTTTTGTATTTTTAGTAGAGACAGGGTTTCACCGTGGTCTCGATCTCCTGACCTCGTGATCCACCCGCCTCAGCCTCCCAAAGTGCTGGGATTACAAGCGTGAGCCACCACGCCCAGCCATCCTAACACTTTAGAAGGCTCAGGCGGGTTGATCACTTGAGTTTAGGAGTTCGAGACCAGCCTGGGCAACATGGCGAAACCCCTGTCTCTACAAACCAAACGGTTTATCTTCAAACCGGGTTTTAAAACCTTTTTCCTTTCCTCTTTTCTCCTCAGTCTCAAGAAACAGTTCTAAAATAAACTACGCATGTGTTTTATACCCTCAAAGTATTTTCTTTCCTCTGTTCTCCCCAATCTCAAGATATAACTTTGAGACGAAATATATATGTGCTTCCTTTCACCTTAAAATACAGCCTCAAAATGTGCTATAAACATCCACTCCCTTTCTTTTCCTATACTATACTCCCATGCCTTCTGCATATTTATTTACTTAAATGCTTCTTAAGTGCATGACACACTCACATATCTGGTCATATATTTCCTTAAAAGCTTCAGAGGCCAGATCCCGACATGCACCAGACACCTTTGAAAATCTCTCCCCAGTAAAGGCAGAAACTCACTCCCAGCTAGAGATTGACCAAAAGATCGACTGAGTAATTCATAACCTATTTGGGCCCAAAATGGCATTGGCCCCTTCACCAAATAAAACAATAATTAAAAATAAGCCACTGGAGCAGATTGCACCACCTGGCAACTCCTAGCCCCCCCTTTTTTCCCCGCATTTCAAACCCCTCTCTCTAAAAAAAAAAAAAAAAAAAAAAAAAATACTGTACTCCCTCCACCAAGGGAAAGTGGACATTTTTGGAAAGAATTCCACCTGCTCTTATCCTTGCTAACATGGATAATAAAGTCTTGCTCTCTTTCTATCACACCTCATTATTATTTTGACTTCTTTTTACAAACAACAAACCGTGGACTCCTTTTGCCAGATACAAATTTTGGTGGCCAGGACAGAGAGCACCGTGCGTTCCCAGGAGGCCCTGGGCCTGCCAGACTGATCCCCTGTCAGACAGGGCATGGAGCCTCCTGTGAGTGCCAGCTGCTCGTGGCTAACTGACCCTGTGGCCAGAACATTAGGAGAGCTCTCAGCAGCTGCCTAGGCACCTTTGTTTCAGGGAACCTCCCTTTCTTTTCCTGCCGTGGCATCCGCTGCTTCCAATGCTTTGCTGATAAAAAGAAAGTGACATTTTGAAGACGTTGACAAACTTTGGAACTGAGTGAGTTGTTGGTGTGCATCCAACCTTCCTCTGCCTCTTTTGGGGTGTTGCTGGGGCTCTGCTCTGTTTAGACTTAGCTGCTGGCATCATCATTTGGGCATTTTTATGCATTTGTACTTGTGACACACTCAGGGCTTTGCTCACATCGACTCAATCATCTAGGAGGACCGGTTAAAATTAAGATATGAAATTTGGAACTCTACCCAGACCCTTACGGGGATTTGCTTGGGAGCAAGCCATTTGTATACATTTGTATTTGTTTGTATTTGTGGCATTCTCAGGGCTTTGCTCACATCCAACTCTGTCACCTGGGGGGCCATTTTGTGATATTTGTGTGTGTATGGGCCCTGATCTCTCTCTTTCCCCTTCTTCCAACTTCGTCCTCCTGATTATCTTGGAAGCTACCTACAGCCTTACTCCTCTGGGCCCAAAGTACCCTTAACTCCCTCTAGCTGGAAATGGCTCACCTTGACTGGTGACTTGTGGAGGTGGGAGAGATTTGTCCCACACCTTGTAGGTCTGGGGTGCTAAGGCTCTCCCTGATGGGAGATAAATGAGGATGGGTTGGGGGTACTGACCCCACACCTACAGTAGCTGAAAGGCTCAGAAGCCCTCCTGTAAAACTTGACCTCTTTCCTCTCCATTCCTTTCTTTTCTCTTTCCCTTGTTCTGTTCAATCTAGGGGTCTAGCCTTGAAAGGGAAAAACAGTTTCCAACATCCTGGCCTCTAATTTTGTTGTTCTCTTTGAAACTCCAAGTGGTTACATATTATGGCCCATTTCTCTGCACATTTTAAACTGATAGACAAATTACAACAAAAAAATTCAAAGCTCAAGAGTTAACCTACACTATAGAGTTAAATAGAGTCTTAAAAACTCTATTTTCCTTTTTCCTGCCTGCTTTAAATCTACTGTTACTAAACTACTAGTACTGAGAGAAGACTCATTATTTATGGCCTAACTACAATATAAATATTAAAACCCATTTAAAGTATATATTTTAAAAAGGTTTTGTTAAACCAAACTGCCATAAAGACTACTTTACCCCAAATTTTGGTTCACAGCCTTGCTTAGATTACCTAGCAGGGCAAATCAAGTTTAGCCATGTGAACAGGTTCCAATTTTATCAAAAAAGTAACTTAAGAGAGTCAGCTATCTTTTATGTGTCAGTGAGTTGGTGGTGCTGTCTCATGACTAGAGCTCCAAGGTAAAAGCTATTGAATCTTTGTGTATGTATGTATACATGTTTAGCTATGGATACATAATATACTTATAATAGTTACATTCTGTCTTGTGTCTAACATACTATCAAACTGACATGTAGGTAAATGAATACTCATAAATTAATCCCGGCTGGGTGAAGTGGCTCATGCCAGTAATCTCAGCACTTTGGGAGGCTGAAGAAGGTGGATTGCTTGAACCCAGGAGTTTGAGACCAGCCTGGGCAACAGGGCGAAACCCTGTCTCTTAAAAAAATATAAAAACTAGCTGAGTATAGTGATGATGCCTGTAGCCCCAGCTACTCTGGAGGCTGAGGTGAGAGGATCACCTGAGCCTGGGGAGGCTGAGGCTGCAGTGAGCCATGATCACACCATTGCACTGCAGCGTGGGTGACAGAGTGGGATCCTGTCTCAAAAAAATAAAATTAAGCCCAAATGCTTTTCAAGTTCACATGCACCTTTGATAAATAAGCCGGCCTTAAAAATTATTAATAAAATAACATTTAAAATGTTTAAAAAGCTGTTAATGCACATTTTTGTTTGAGTTTATTGATTAAATGGTTTCATATTCATCTCTGACAAATATTATTAGGCATCAAAATTTGGCATAAAAATTATAAAAGTATAAACCCACCCAAAACCAAAATATTTTTGCTTATATAATTTTTAATAAATAAAACACTTAATATTTAATAAAAACTAAATCTTCTAAATTATCAACAAGATGTCCATGTGTTTAATGTTTAAATTCTTAAACATCTTATGTTCATAAACTTTGAAATAGTTAAGAAAAAAATAACTTTAAATCATGACCATCCCTATATAATATCTGTTTTCAAAAGTAATCTAAATAAACAATTAAAATAAAAAATTGAGTATGTATGAGATAAATGCTTATAAGTAAACTTCATATATAATTTAAAATCTTAAAATCATTATAGATGCTTACTTATTAAATGTCTGTGCCATTTCCAATTAAAAAAATTATTATATGAAAAACATATTCCAAAATTGTAGAATGGTTCTCATCTATAAAATGCTAAAACTTGGCTGGGCGCAGTGGCTCACACCTATAATGCCAGATCTTTGGGAGGCTGAGGTGGGCGGATCACGAGGTCTGGGGTTCAAGACCAGCCTGACCAACATGGTGAAACCCCGTCTCTACTAAAAATATGAAAATTAGCCAGGTGTGGTGGCATATGCCTGTAATCCCAGCTACTCAGGAGGCTGAGGCAGGAGAATCGCTTGAACCCAGGAGGTGAAGGTTGCAGTGAGCTGAGATGGTGCCACTGCACTCCAGCCTGGGTGACAGAGCAAGACTGTCTGAAAAAAAAGCTAAAACTACTAAAAAACAGTTTTACATACAAAATATACAAAAAATACATTTAAAAAATTAAATCTGCTTTTAGTAAAAAGTTATAAATGGTATAAAAATACGATTTTTTGGCCGGACGCGGTGGTTCATGCCTGTAATCCCAGCACTTTGAGATTGAGGTCGGAATTCGAGACACTGACCAACATGAGAAACCTTTTTTCTAAAATAAAAAATTAGCCAGTGGTGGTGGGCCCTGTAATCCAGTATCGGGATGTGAGGCAGTCTGACAACCTGGAGCCGATGCGGTGACAAAAAGGTCCATTGCACTCGCCTGGGCACAAAACAAAATCCATTCAAAAAAAAAAAAAAAAAAATATATATATATGATTTTTGTTAAAAAATATAATTTTTGTCGAATCCAAAGAGTTTTAAAAGTTACCTTAACAAAACAAAACTAAAAATTTAAACAAATGTAAAAAATTTGTAAAGCATTCATCTTATTTTAAAAGTTCTATAAGGGCCGGGCGCGGTGGCTCACGCTTGTAATCCCAGCACTTTGGGAGGCCAAGGCGGGCGGATCACGAGGTCAGGAGATCGAGACCACGGTGAAACCCCGTCTCTACCAAAAATACAAAAAAAAATTAGCCGGGCGTGGTGGCGGGCGCCTGTAGTCCCAGCTACTCGGAGAGGCTGAGGCAGGAGAATGGCGTGAACCCGGGAGGCGGAGGTTGCAGTGAGCCGAGATCGCGCCACTGCACTCCAGCCTGGGCAACAGAGCAAGACTCCGTCTCAAAAAAAAAAAAAAAAAAAGTTCTATAAGCATAAACAAGTTGACTAAAATTTAAAGGGAATTATTTAGTTTCTCCATAGGTTAAACATTAAAATAAAAATATACTAATCCAGGGCCAAAATATGGGACCATGTGTCTAAATAACAGGGTTTTCTCAAAAAATGAATCTACTTTTTAACAAAAAATTATAGTTATAAAAATTTTATAAAAATTTTACCTTATAGTCATTATAATTAAATATAAAGTTTTATTAAAAATTGGGTTTAACATTAATAATACACTAATACAAAAGTAAAATTTACCTTTCTCTTTTAAACAACACTTTCATATAATATTAAAAACAATAAAAGATTTTTATTTGCCTTTTAAATAAGCAACAAAAAAAGAAGAAAAAAAGAGACATGCTGGCCTCATGCTGTTTTTATTGGATCCTATTTAAAAAACAGCCTCCCTCTATCAATGAGTAGAGATTTTTGCCTTAAATTTTTTTTATTTGTCACTTGAACTAAATAACTGACAATAACCTAAAATTTTATTTATTTTATAGTATCAAGTATTTAAGCCTTGAATACTTGACAAACTTTTCAAAGTTAAATTCTAAATTAAGCCTTTTTTCTTTTCTTTTCTTTTCTTTTTTTTTTTTGAGACAGTGTCTCATTCTGTCACCCAGGCTGGAATCCAGTGGCACAATTATGGCTCACTACAACCTCCATCTACCAGGCTTAAGCGATCCTCCCACCTCAGCCTCCCCAGTAGCTGGGACTACAGATGTGCACAACTACACTTGGCTAATTTTTTTTATTTTTTATACAGACAAGGTTTCCCCATGTTTCCCAGGCTGGTCTTAAACTCCTGGGCTCAAGCAATCTTCCCACCTCAGCCTCCCAAAGTGCTGAGATTACAAGGGCAAGCCATCATACCTGGCTTTAAGCCTTCTTGTAATCTAATCGACTCTTTAAATATTAAGTCCCTTAAAGTCCAAGAAAATAAATTTGACATTTAATGTATTAAAATTATACAAAAAACTTGTTAAGGATAAAATAGTGTTTGACTTTCTTCTTTAAGGTATATTTACGTAAATATATTGTCAATACATATTCCAAAACTATATAAAATTCCTATAATTCTGTTTCAATATATATCGATAATTAGATGAAGTTATTATGTGCCACAAAAGTAACCAAGCTTTAACCATGATTACTTTAAAACTTTTTTCATCCACAATTGTTTTAATTATTTTCAAAACAATTTTATAATCAACTATAAAACTCTAATACTCTTAAATACAAATATGTAATAACTTTAAAAATTATGCCAGTAAAATAAAAAAAATTTCAAGACTCCCATAAAACCTACTGTGTTCATACATATCAAACAAAACAGAAATTAATTACATAAACTATACTAATAAAAAATCTTTTTATAACTTTTTATTTAAAACACTGTTAATTCTTCTGTTTTACAAAGTCCAAAAAACTTTTTCTTTTTAGCTATTGACAACTTTCAACAGTCAGATAAAATACACTCCTATAAAGAAAATTTAAGACATATTTTTCTCTATCTAATCTCTCCAAAATTTACAAACTATTTGTAAATATACTTAATTTATAACAATATTATTTACATAAATTCAATAAAAATCTATTTTCTTTTATAACACAATTAAAAACACTATTTTACCAAAATTTTAATTTAAAAAACATACTTACAAACTACTTTAAAATATCAAAATTAACCTATAAAGCCAATAAAAGCCCCTTAAAAAACTAACCTCGTGCCTTGTCTATACAGTGTCTATGCAAAATTCTTAACCTATAACAAATAAAAAGTGTCACTTTCTAACAGGAACCACAGCCCCAAGTTTTCTTGAGTCCTCAAAATAAAAAATTTGCCCATTTAATATAAATATTTAAAGACACAAATAAACCCATGACTGGACTCAAAACTTCAAAAGATCTAATCTGAAATTCCCTATAACAAAGTTCCAACAAAGCCAATTTTTAAAAAAGCCTATATGACAGATAATTATTCTTACTGACTTTATACAAATACTCAAGCCAAATATAATAAAACTAAAACTTATTTTGCCTATAAATTTGTCCTATTATAAATTGTCTTTAATAAAAACAAAAACTAAAAAAAAGTTTCAAAAAAACCTAACTATAATACACCTGTAATTAAATTCTAGTCTTATCTACTGTTTTTGAGTTTTTATTATTTTCTATAATTTTAACTAAATCCTAAATTCTTTCTAGAGTACAAGTTTCCACACTAATATTTTCAATTTTTTTCTTTTATGTTTCTAACTTAAACTCAATAAAATTACTACTACCTCTTTCCTGAGGCCTTACAAACTAAAGCTTATTCCTTATAACACAGACAAAGAAAACGTCAAATTGCTACTGCCTTCCTCCCCTATAACTAAAAGTACTTTAACATCTAAATAGTTTCCAACATTAATCTTTGCTTTTCTATTTCCATAAAAATGCCTCTTACTAAACTTTTTTCTGCCTTCATCACATAAAAAGGCCTAGCCCATGTGCAATACTACCTTCTAAATAAAACAACTAACTAAACTAATCCACCCTCAAAAACTAAACAAGACTTAAAGCCACTTTCATAAATACTCATATCCCTATTTATAGCCTATTAAATATATATATATTAGCCAACCTGTCATCACATCCAATTACAATTAATAAAAACCCTACATAATTAAAAATTCAAAAATGCCTCAAATAGCCTTACAAAATATACACCAAAAAATTAAATCTATGTGTGACCCTACATTGTCACTAAATCAATAGGGGACATTCTAATTCAGGTCAGGACCATCTTAGTGACAAAAACTACTTATAACATTGGCCCGGCCTACAGGGGTAGATATATCCCTGTGTTATAAAACTTACTACTATTATACCCTCTATGTAAAACTATAAGACAGACTTTCCCCAAAACTTTCTAAACCTCAAACTATAACACTCCAATAAATATTATCTATAGGCCCAAATACTCATAAATATTTCCAAATCGAAATAAATCAATTCTATTCTAATACCCCCAAACTATGCCCCTTCTCAACAAAAAAATAGCCAAAACAATTATGGCAGCAATTTTCCATACAAATAAAATAAAATTTGACAATAAAAATTACAACCAAACAGCTTAACTTCAAACTGCATTTTAAAACTTTTTTTCCTTTCCAACTTTCTCCCCAGTCTCAAAATATAACTTGAAAACAAACTACAAACGTGTTTTACAACCTCAAAATGTTTTCTTTCCTCCCTTCTCCCAATCTCAAAATATAACTTTAGACAAACTATATATCTGCTTCCTTTTGCCTTAAAATACAGCCTCAAAATGTACTATAAACTGCCACTCCCCTTCTTTCCCATACTATACTCCCATGCCTTATGCATATTTATTTACTTACATCCTTGTTAAGTACATGCCATACTCACATATCTAGTCATATATTTCCATTAAAATGTCAAAGGCCAAATCCTAACACAAACCAGACACCTCCAAAATTCTCTCCCCAGTCAAGGCTGAAACTCACTCCCAGCTAAAAATTGACTACAGGCCAGATGCAAAGGCTCACACCTGTAATCCCAGCACTTTGTGAGGTTAAGGTGGGAGGACTGCTTGAGCCCAGGAATTTGAGACCAGTCTGGGCAACATGGTGAAACCCCGTCTTCACCAAAAAAAAAAAAAAATACAAAAAGTTAGCTGGGCTGGGTGGTGCATGCCTGTGGTCCTAGCTACTAGGGAGGCTGAGGTAGGAGAGGATCACCTGAGCCTGGGAGGTCAACGCTGCATTGAGCCAAGATCACACCACTGCACTCCAGCCTGGGAGACAGAGTGAGACCCCATCTCCAAGAAAAAAAAAATTGACCATAAAATTGACTGCAATTAATTTGTAACCTAATTAAAGCCCAAAATGACACCAGCGCCTTCACCAAATAAAACAATTCACAATAAGCCATTAAAACAAACCGTGCCACCTCACACCCACTTCCTCTCCTACATTCCAAACTCCTCTCTCCTTAAAAATCTCCATCTTCCCTCCACAAAGGGAAGAGTGGAAATTTTAAAAAATTTCACCCATTCTTCCCCTTGCTAACACAAGTAGTAAAGTCTTGCTCTCTTTCTGTCACATCTCATTATTATTTTGACTCCTTTCTATAAACAAATGGCAGAACCCTTTTGCTGGTTACACGTCTAGTTGTTACACTTCCATAGTGCAGATGGAAAATGAGAGGTTACTTGATTTCTTCAGTTTACTCTTTGATGTCAGCCCTCCAAGTTGGGGTATGAGGGGCACAGGAACCCTGAGGTCCAGACTAGCTAAGTGGTGGGACTAGCTGATGATCCATTGTCCTCTGATGAAGCCCACATTCTGGAAATGGAACTCCTTGAAAACCTCTTCAATCCACTGCAGGCATTTGCCTTCTCTGACAGCATCCATATCTCCTCACCAAAGATCTGAAGACACAAGTTGCAGAGTCTGGTAGACCGAATACGACTTGGGCAAAACAAGAAGCATCTTCTATTCAAGTCCCTGCTGTTTGTCAGTCATGGGGTCAACCAAGCTGGAAATCACCCATACTGCTTCCCATTCAGTGCCTGGATCCATGATGTATTTAAGCACCAACCTCATGGCATGAGTTCCTGCAAGGTGGCACTGCCCCATAGCAATCAGCCCCTCTCTTGCACTCTCTCTTTGCTATTTCATAGCACTCATGTTGAGGCTGTTTTCACTTCACATTGAGCACCTTGGTTCATTCAGGTTCCCTGGGACTCTGACCATGCACCATCATAAATATCTACTGGGAATCTCCACCAAACTTTCACACAGAAACCAAATGACATCCTGATGAGAAAAGAATGGACTACAGATGGCCTGAAACAATCTGTTCTTGAAGTATTTTGAGGATTGCCAAGGCAAACGGTGTCCTTGATGAAAGTTCCCCTGCTGCAAATAAAAACTCTGTGTTCTTTAGATCCATCGGAAACAGGAAAACATTAAAATCAAGGGTATAACCCCCTACAACCCTATCTCGCTGCCAACGCTTCCCTTACCACCCTATTTTCTCCAGGATGTTATCTGACACATGTAGAGTGTTTCTGGGATTTTTTGTTTGTTTGTTTGTTTGTTTTTAGATGGAATTTCGCTCTTGCTGCCCAGGCTGGAGTGCAATGGTACAATCTGGCTCACTGCAACCTCTGCCTCCCAGGTTCAAGTGATTCTGCTGCCTCAGCCTCCTGAGCAGGTGGGATTACAGGTGTGTGCCACCATGCCTGGCTAATTTTTTGTATTTTTAGTAGAAACAGGGTTTCACCATGTTGGCCAAGCTGGTCTCGAACTCCTGACCTCAGGTGATCTACCCGCCTTGGCCTCCCAAAGTACTGGGATTACAAGCATGAGCCGCCGCGCCTCTCCTGTTTCTGGCTTTATCTTTGCCTATGACAAGTTCTTTCTGGTTCAGCTGATAGTATTTCCCCCAAATTCAGAATACATAAGAAATCACTGGGAATTTACATCTGATTACCATAGATTCATTCTCTCATATTACAATGCTCAAAGTTACAAGGAGAAGTAGTATGTGATTGCTATGTTGGTGTTTCATTAATATTTTCTTTTATTATTATCATTATTATACGTTAAGTTTTAGGGTACATGTGCACAATGTGCAGGTTTGTTACATATGTATCCATGTGCCATGTTGTTTTGCTGCACCCATTAACTCGTCGTTTAGCATTAGGTATATCTCCTAATGCTGTCCCTCCCCCCTCCCCCCACCCCACAACAGTCCCCGGAGTGTGATGTTCCCCTTCCTGTGTCCATGTGTTCTCATTGTTCAATTCCCACCTATGAGTGAGAACATACGGTGTTTGGTTTTTTGTCCTTGCGATAGTTTACTGAGAATGATGGTTTCCAGTTTCATCCATGTCCCTACAAAGGACATGAACTCATCATTTTTTATGGCTGCATAGTATTCCATGGTGTATATGTGTCACATTTTCTTAATCCAGTCTATCGTTGTTGGACATTTGGGTTGGTTCCAACTCTTTGCTACTGTGAATAGTGCTGCAATAAACATACGTGTGCATGTGTCTTTATAGCAGCATGATTTACAGTCCTTTGGGTATATACCCAGTAATGGGATGGCTGGGTCAAATGGTATTTCTAGTTCTAGATCCCTGAGGAATCGCCACTCTGACTTCCACAATGGTTGAACTAGTTTACAGTCCCACCAACAGTGTAAAAGCATTCCTATTCCTCCACAACCTCTCCAGCACCTGTTGTTTCCTGACTTTTTAATGATTGCCATTCTAACTGGTGTGAGATGGTATCTCATTGTGGTTTTGATTTGCATTTCTCTGATGGCCAGTGATGATGAGCATTTCTTCATGTGTTTTTTGGCTGCATAAATGTCTTCTTTTGAGAAGTGTCTGTTCATATCCTTCGCCCACTTTTTGATGGGGTTGTTTGTTTTCTTGTAAATTTGTTTGAGTTCATTGTAGATTCTGGATACTAGCCCTTTGTCAGATGAGTAGGTTGCAAAAATTTTCTCCCATTTTGTAGGTTGCCTGTTCACTCTGATGGTAGTTTCTTTTGCTGTGCAGAAGCTCTTTAGTTCAATTAGATCCCATTTGTCAATTTTGGCTTTTGTTGCCATTGCTTTTGGTGTTTTAGACATGAAGTCCTTGCCCATGCCTATTTCATTAATATTTTCTTAAAGTTAAAATTGTTTTCTGAGGAAGCAGCCAGAATAATAATTCTCTCAAATTCAAAAAACTGTTGGCACAACTTGAAGTCAGTCATCATTTCTAACCAACGTATACTCTTTTCGCTGCCAAGATAGCTTGACAATTTTAATATCTGCATGATTGCCTATATGATAATCCCAGCAGCATTCTGGTGATAAGATCTTACAGGATATGTTGAGGAAGAAATACTTGTTTAGGTGGCTTTCATCATGCCACTTGGCTTCGAGGTCATTTTTCCTGTCCTGGAGGATTCCCTTAAAGCACTCCTGCGTGATGTCGAGAACGTGAATAGGTGTTCCACCAAAAATGGCTGCGTGGTAATAAAAATCCCCCTGGCCAAATGGAATGTACGCCACAGACTCCTTCTGCCTCTCATAAGTATTCTCCTCAGGATGTGTCCCGTTACCACCAGGCCTATAGCTGAGCCACGGACTGGCCCAGGGTCTCCACTCCAAAATTGTCTTGGAACACTTGGTCCACATCCATGCAGAAGAGGAAAAGTCAACTTCCTGTTGGATGTGGGCCAACATGTGCTCCCTGATGGTCTTCATGCCCATCATGCTGATGGCCTGCTACCTCTTCTCGGGCTTGATCTCAAACACTGAAGAAACACAGAGGACCCCGCTCTATCAACGGCTATCGGCCATGATGTAAAATATGACTTTGTGGCTTACCATGAAGTACCTATCAGCATATGTTATGAACTCCTTCAAGTAATACTCTACATATCTTCTGACAGTAAAAACTGTCAAACCCACAGTAATTTTCTGTTTGGCATAATAATTTTCTAGGATGGTTGTGTTCTAAGTGCCTTCCCACACAACCGTCTCATTCCAACTGGTCACCGTCAGCACCTCTAGGCAATCGTATGGATTAAACCAGTTCCACAGCCAAAGCTCTTTTATTGTCATCTTCTTTTCTTTTTTCTTTCTCTTTTTCTTTGTCTATGTCTTCTTCTTCCTCTGCTTGAGGATTGCGGGTCCCATTGTTGAAGCAGCTTGGAAACCACCGGCCCTTCTGCCTGCCGCCGTCAACAACTTTTGGGTGTTTTAAGTGATACATCCACAAGAGAGGTTGATACATTTCCAAACCACAACAATCGCAGTGAGACAACCAGCATTGGAAGAATTACGTTTCCTTTGACATTCATTATTTTCTCCTTATCATCTGCTTCTTTCACCCCAGAGTAAAAGGCAAAACAACAAAGTTCTACTGAGCTCCCTTCTGCAGAAGGAAGGGTTCAAGGAAGGGAAAGTGCTGCGTTCCAACTCTTGACTGGCAGAACCCGGGCGCCTAGGGTCGGCGCGTCGGGAGGGACCCTAGGTAAGACTCCGCCTCCCTCCCCGCCCAGGTGGCCCCTCCGCGCTCGGATCAGCCGCCTAGCCGCGTCCACCACAGCCCCGCAAGGCCTGCCGGGAAAACGTATCGGCTTTGACATTCAACTCAGAATTTTATTTCATAAATTACCAACTAGTTGAATAAATAGAGATCTATTTATTCCCTTTAACTCATTTACAACAAATGTAGAAATTGAGCACGGGCCACATGTACTTGGCAGAAGGCTGTTTTAAAAATGAACATCAAACTTATTTTCTGCCAAGACTCTCTCCTCCCCATCATCCATTCAGCACTAAGTTCAGAAAAAATTACCTACAGAACAATGGTTTTCAAATTATGTTTCATGGTCACGGTATTCTCATTCCTTGAGATGACATAGGTACAACTTTAAATTCTATGCTCAAATGTGTCAAGCAGCTGCATACTACATATTCCTCTTACATGCTGCCATATTAAATGTTCTGTGGGCCGGGCGCTGTGGCTGTAATCCCAGCACTTTGGGAGGCCGAGGCGGGCCGATCACTTGAGGTCAGGAGTTCAAGACCAGCCTGGCCAATATGGTGAAACCCCGTCTCTACTAAAAATACAAAAATTAGCCGGGCGAGGGGGTGCACCTGTAATCCCAGCTACTCGGGAGGCTGAGACAGGGAAATCACTTGAACCTGGGAGGTGGAGGTTGCAGTGAGCCGAGATTGCACCACTGCACACTCCAGCCTGGGTGACAGGGTGAGACTACTTCTCAAAAAAAAAAGTCTGGAGACATGGTACTATTAAGAAAACTGTTTCCTGCACTTTTTCTCTTAACCACAACCCTCCTCAGCAACAACATCCCCCTTCCCCAGTCAACACATAACCCAAGACCCAAGAGTATTTGCTTCTATTATTTTATGGAACTAGTGTTCTAGGGTTCAAAACTTGGAAAATCCTACAGCAGAGCTTCCTTGTAATAACAGGGCGGAAGAATGGAAAGCCATCTAAAGCCCTGGAGGGTCTTTCTTCCCCTAAGAATTTTGATGTTTTCTTTATTTCATGCCATATCAGAATTACTTTAGTGAAAATTTAGAGGGTTTTAATTCCATTTACTTTTATTTCACATTCCTAGTCTCTAGCAGGGGTGACCTTTATGAAGTTATTTACCCTCTTGGTGCCTCTCATACTAAAAATGTGAAAAACACCAATCTCATAGGGCTGTTATGAGGATTGAGTTAATACAATGCCTGACTCATAAATAAGTGCTCGGCAGGGCATGGTGGCTCACGCCTGTAATCCCAGCACTTAGGGAGGCCGACGTGGACAGATCACCTGAGGTCAGGAGTTCAAGACCAGCCTGGCTAACATGGTGAAACCCTGCCATCTCTATTAGAAATAAAAAAATTAGCCAGGCGTGGTGGCAGACACCTGTAATCTCAGCTACTTGGGAGGCTGAGGCATGAGAATTGCTTGAACATGGGAGGCGGAGGTTGCAGTGAGTGGAGATTGTGCCACTGAACTCCAGCCTGGGCAACAGAGTGAGACTCCCTCTCAAGGAAAAAAAATGCTCATAAAGGCTGGGCGCAGTGGCTCACACCTGTAATCCCAGAACTTTGGGAGGGCGAGGTGGGTGGATCACTGAGGTCAGTTCATGACCAGCTTGGACAACATAGCGAAACCCTGTCTCTACTAAAATTACAAGAATTAGCCAGGCGTGCTGTAATCCCAGCTACGTGCCAGGCTGAGGCAGGGAGAATTGCCTGAACCCGGGAAGCAGAGGTTGCAGTGAGCCGAGATTGCGCCATTGCACTCCAGCCTGGGCTACAGAGCAAGACTCTGTCTCAAAAAAATAAACAAATTTTTAAAATGCTCATAATTATTACAATTATTGTTATATACAAAGACTTGTACTTTTGTCTTTGAAGGACTCAAAACTTTAGTAGAAGCAATTTATATATTAGAACAGTGACAGAAAGGTCAGAAAGAAAAGCTTAGGGACAAATGAAGGCCACCAACTACCAAAACATTTGGACTTTATTCTGTAATAGTCAGCCACTGAATGTTTTCAATAAGTAAGTAGTACTATAAAAACAATGTTTTGGACAACTCTGAAGTGGTTGTGTAGAATGACTTGGGAATAGGAACAGATGAAAGATTAACAATAGCTAATGTTTATGCTTTTACTGGACCTTCGTTAAGTATGTAAGAAATATTAGTTATAAATATTATTATTATGGTCTAGGAAATGTGCTAGGCACCTTATATAGGATATTTTATTTAACTTTTTTTTTTTTTGAGATGGAGTTTTGCTCTTGCTGCCCAGGCTGGAGCGCAATGGCGCGATCTCAGCTCACTGCAACCTCTGCCTCCCGGGTTCAAGAGATGCTCCTTGCCTCAGCCTCCCGAGTAGCTGGAATTACAGGTGCCTGCCACCATGCCCAGCTCATTTTTGTATTTTTAGTAGAGAAAGGGTTTCACCATATTTGGCTGGGCCGGGTGTGGTGGCTCATGCCTGTAGTCCCAGCACTTTAGGAGGCCGAGGCGGGTGGATCACCTGAGGTTAGGAGTTATTTAACTCTTAAAACAACCCTGAGGTAATATCCTGATCATCATTTACCCACGAAGAAACAGAAGTTGAGAAAGATGAAAATGAATTGCCTATGACACCAAGTAAGTGGCTGTAAACATGATTTATATTTAAGGAATCTGACTCCAAATATTGTAGTTCAGCTATTAATTCAAAAGTGAAAGAATTCGGCCGGGCGCGGGGGCTCACGCTTGTAATTGCAGCACTTTGGGAGGCCGAGGCGGGCGGATCACGAGGTCAGGAGATCGAGACCACGGTGAAACCCAGTCTGTACTAAAAATACAAAAAAAAAAAAAAAATTAGCCGGGCTTGGTGGCGGGCGCCTGTGGTCCCAGTTACTCGGAGAGGCTGAGGCAGGAGAATGGCGTGAACCCGGGAGGCGGAGCTTGCAGTGAGCCGAGATTGCGCCACTGCACTCCAGCCTGAGCGACAGAGCAAGACTCCGTCTCAAAAAAAAAAAAAAAAAAAGTGAAAGAATTCACACACAGAAAAAGACAAACCATGATTTGCTTTCTGAGTGGACACAGGCTAAAAGAAAGTATTATTGATAATACCAAATGACTGAGGCCTTGAGGTCCACACATACAAAAAAAAGACCTGCTTCTTTGTGTGTGTATGTGTGTATGTTTTACATTAAATATGGTGGAAAGGCTATTCAGAGCAAAAGGCAATTAACTGTGGCTGAAGCACTAAGGACAGTTTGATGAAAGATATGTTAATCATGGCAGATGGGTAAAATAAAGAAATATGGCATTACTGGGGAGAAAAAATATCATATATTACATATATATTATTATCATTTTAAGACGTTGTCTCGCTCTGTCGCCCAGGCTGGAGTGCAGCGGCATGATCTCGGCTCACTGCAACCTCCACCTCCTGGGTTCAAGCAATTTTTCTGCCTCAGCCTCCTGAGTAGCTGCGACTACAGGCGCGCCACCATGCCCAGCTAATTTTTGTATTTTTAGTAGAGATGGGGTTTCACCACATTGGCCAGGCTGGTCTCGAACTCCTCACCTCCTGATCTGCCCGCCTCGGCCTCCCAAAGTGGTGGGGTTACAGGCATGAGCCACCGCACCCGGCCTTTACATTACATACATTTAAGTAAAAGGATACATGAGAGCAGATCAGAGGTATGTGTGAAATTTAGACACATATTATGAGGCTAAATCAAGTTTTCATCTGTTTATTAACTCCCTATTGCCTGACTTTGAAGTACTCAGTAATAGTTGATGAATACAGAAAACAATGGTAAAGGTCAGGTAGATTTGATGAGATGTGAGGTATGTGTTAGTAGAGCTATTTAAAGGTTTGTTGTTTTTAACAGGAGTATCAAGTGAGATTGATTTTTCATCTCTTCACCAGGCTCTCTGTTCTTTTAGAAAGGCCTGTCAGCTAGCTCCATCCCTAACACTTTCAGGGATGTTGGCCCATAGCTGGCAAAACTTGTGTTTAAAATCCCAAATATTAAGCAGATGAAAAACTTGGATATTAAATACTTTCATAACTCATCTCCACGAATTTGTACGTCTGAGGGAACAATACACAGCTGCAGGTCCATCAAGGCCGCAAAAGCTAACTACAGAGATAGTCTTTTAGCTATTTTGAAATCAGTAGGGCCTGACTACAGTCATCTGTCGCATACCCATTAGTCTTACTAAGGTCCTGCTGGCGTCAGAGAGGTGGTTCTACGATGCACGGAAGGAGTGTGTCTGGCCAGAGCAGTGGGGAGGCTCAGCTGCCTTGGGAGGTGCAAGGAGTAGCGCTAGGAAGTTGCTGCTAGGCCTCTGGCAAGAACACCAATTGTTCCGCAATGCGCCTGGCCAAACTGCAGCAGCCTGCTCTGCAAATACCGCATGACAGAAAAAGCCTGTATTGGAGAATATAAGAATCCGCGGCAGAAACGGAGTGCGCGACGATTAAAGGTTTTTACCCAGCACGGCTCCCCCGTCAGACTGCAAATCCCAGCATTCACTCCTTCCACGGGAGCCAATGAGGAAGCTACAAGTTCCCGCAGCCAATCACATTCTGAGCCAGTGTATCACCCGACTGAATTCTGGGATTTGTGGTTTTCACGTGGCAACATTACACCACGGTGGTTAAGGCAATGCAGGCCACGCGTCTGATCTCAAACGACACTTCCCTGTTATAAATTATTATGTTGGTTCCGCAAGCTAACTCCTTAACTGTCGTTACTCTCAGGCTTTCTCCTACTCAAAGCTCGTAATCTTTTTCTCTTAATGTCATTAAATAATCAAGTTATTTTCAGATTAAGGCCCACTCGCTCCACTCGTCTCCTGTCCTTTAACCGTCGCTTTAAAGTCTCGCGAGAACAGCCCCTTTTTTTGTCGTCGTCATGTCTCCAAAAGGCGGGTCACGCGAAAACTGACACAGGCTTCAGCCAACCAAATTGTCTTTTAACTCTCGTCTCCACAGTGTGCGTGGGCAGGCCTCCGTGAACTCTGACCTTAGCTTTCCGTAGCGTCCCGCGTCTGCCGCCCCCGCCCCCGGAGCGAAGGAGGCGGGCTTTGGCCTTTTGCCCTAGGGAGCGAGTGCGGAGCGAGTGGGAGCGAGACGGCCCTGAGTGGAAGTGTCTGGCTCCCCGTAGAGGCCCTAGTGTACGCCCCGCCGCCCATGAGCTCGTTCTCACCTGAACAGCGCTGTCGTTAAGCTGGCCCTGTAGCCTCGGCTTACCCCGGGACAGGCCCACGCCTCGCCGGGGAGGGGGCAGCCCGTCGAGGCGCCTCCCTAGTCAGCGTCGGCGTCGCGCTGCGACCCTGGAAGCGGGAGCCGCCGCGAGCGAGAGGAGGAGCTCCAGTGGCGGCGGCAGCGGCAGCGGGCAGCAGCTCCAGCAGCGCCAGCGGGCGGGATCGAGGCCGTCAAAATGGCGAGCGCCTCGTACCACATTTCCAATTTGCTGGAAAAAATGACATCCAGCGACAAGGACTTTAGGTGAGGCCGAGATCCGACCCTCACCCCACCTCGGGGTTCTCCCAGCCGCGGCCCTGGCCGTCACGCAGGCCTTGCCCCACCCCTTCGGCCGTAGCCGGTAGCTTCTCTGCCCCGAGGTCTCCAGCCCACCGGTCCGCTGGCCTCCCGATCCCTGGCGAGCCCCTTTCCTCTCCCCTCTTGCAACCCCCTCCCCCCATTCTTTCTCCTAGGCAGTTGCCCGCCGCGGTCTCTAGGCCCCGTTTGCGTGTCTCAGCGCCCCCACATCCTTCCCTGCCCCACCGGGAGGCGATTCTTGCGTCTCAGGTAGCGCGAAGGGGCGAAACCACCCACCATTGTGGAGAAGGGAGTTGCTCTAGGCTGGGAGACCGGGCGCCGGGCCTACTCGCTTGCCATCCTGCGGCGCTAGGCCGCCCTGCTCGCTGGGGCCCAAGCTGCTGCCCACTCGGAGACCCGGCAGCCTCCTCTCTGCCCGCAGGTGCGCGTGGGCCTTGCTGCATTCAGGTGGAATGATGAACTTTTGCGCTCTTGGCTGATACATACTTCTTTTTTGGATTATTTATTTTCATGAAGGTAGGAAGAAGGGGGAGGGGAGCCAGGATGGAGGCAACTTCTCTCGTAGGGTTTTCCCGCCAGCATCACTGTCAGTTCCCCTTGTCAGGTAAAACCAACTTAGGAACTCGGGGTTTCAGTCTCATGTCCTCATATCCAAAATCACTGCCAAAGGGATGGATTGCTGGATCTTAATCATAGCAGACGGATCTTCAAAAGGAAGAGATGTTTAATACGGACCTGGTGAATATGAAGCTTTATTACAGCAGTTCTGTTCCGATCTGTACTGTTGGTTCCAAATTGTTGTAATATGCACAGTGAAGATTTGTTATATTTGTACAGGTTATCTTTGTTTTTATTTTTCCTTGCACGCTACGGTGATTGTTGCATTCTTTCCCGCCTCCCATCTCTTCACAAATAAGTTCTCAATCTAAAAAAAAAAAAAAGTTGCTTATTTCCTTATACCTGTTTTGTTCTCTAATGCTTACTGGTTGTAATTGGGTGCATTTTAAAGGAAATAACAAATAGTCTTCAACTAAAATTGTGACTAAAGAGCCTGTTTGTTTTGTATGAACAATGTTTTAACACCTGAAAATGTGTCCAAACCATGTAGACTGGGAAGAACGTTTCGGATTTGTGAAAGGAAAACCATGAGAAAGTAGTAATTGTGTTCCTGGTTAAATTGATATACTAGCTTATTAAAATAGTCAGTGACCACAAAACCACATATTACTTTAAAAAATATTTCTACCTAGGCAGCTCTTAAGTGTTGTATTTAAAACTTAAAAATCAGTTCGCTAATGGTAAAAATTTTAGTATTGTAACTTTTTGGAGGTGACATGTTTGTTTTGTGTATTTTAGATTTGTGTAGTTCTAGGGCCAAAATTAAGATTCTTGGGGGAAATAAAAGTTTTGTGGTGTTTTACGGATTGGAATGCTGTTTGATTTTTGGGGCTTTGCTTGCTTCCAGTTCAAGTAATGGATAAGGTGTGTGGCGTGATTTCCTCCCCATTGCTGTCAGTTTGGCTCATCCTGTAAAGGTGGTAAATTTCATTCTGATTGTGGTCAATTTCAGTCTGAAGGTAGCACTTTATAATAATACAATTTTGTTCAACCAGTCAGACTCCTGTGTGGGTATAAGTTTAGAAAGGCCAAAGAAATTATGTGGTGACACCATACATGTGATTATTGACTGAAGCTTGCTTTCTTAAATTTCCTGTGAAAGAAAGATAACATGTACATACCTAGTTGTTTTTTTTAAATAAATTACATGAAAGAAATAATGCTCTGATACTAAATGACAGTCACTGCTGAATTTGATAAAGATTATCTATGAATTTTGGTTGTACTGAATCAAAACATTGTCAGCAGGATTAGTGTAATATTGATATATTCCTAATAGTTGGTGAATACTAAACAAGGTATGTTGAGGAGCAGTACGTGATTTCCAGTAATTTGACATCATTAAGTTATTTTTATCAACTCTTTTCTAAAAAACATTTTTATAATGCGCTGTGGCCATCTAGTTAATAGACAAGTCTTTGGAACTAAAGCACTTTATATATTCAGTTTAAACAGACATTTAATAATTAGTGAGCGTTTGGATTCAAGAATTTTGAAATTTTTTCTGCATATTTTTAGTATAGGCATTTATTTTAATTTGCTCTTTTTTAAAAAAAATGATGCTTTGTTCTCAGAAGTTTATTTATTTTGGCTTAAATACCAAGATTTGTGGCTACATATTTTAAAAATACCTAGCACTAGAAGGATCTTGAGGGCAAGGTTAACATTATGGAATGACCAACATGTGCAAAGCACTCTGCCTGTACTAAGGACGAGAGAAGAAAAAAATGCTGCCAAAATGAAGAGCAAATTTTATTATCCTCATGGTAGAATCCAAAGAGAATTTGACCTAGTCAAAAGATCTGGGTTCTAATCATGTGTGATTCTTTGTTGTGAACTGTAAGATCTTACGCAAGCTATTTAATCTGAGATTACATTTTCACTTCTGAGAGGCATGGACATGACTAACTACAAAAGGTTGCTTATAGGCATAAAATTCCAGGTCTATTTATATAATTACATAGTCCATTAATACAGAGAAGGTACAGAAATGAATGCAGGCTTAAAAATTTGGAAATTTCAGCATTTTAAAAGAATCTTTTTGTAGGACTTAATAGGCTCAATTTATTGAAAAATTGTGTAATATTTCTTTTGTGTTTTAGTATCGTGCATTATTTTAAAATGAGATATTAAGACAGGAGAAATGAGGAAGCATTCGGATGAGAAATGCTGAGATTAGGAACTCTGATGCCATATGCAGGGTTTTTGTTGTTGTTGTTTTGGGTTTTTTTGTTTGTTTTTTTGAGACGGAGTCTTTTCTGTCGCCAGGCTGGAGTGCAGTGGCGCCATCTCAGCTCACTTCAGTCTCCGCCTCCCGGGTTCAAGCGACTCCCTTGCTTCAGCCTCCCAAATAGCTGGGATTACAGGCACGCACCACCACGCCTGGCTAATGTTTTTGTATTTTAGTCGAGACGGGGTTTCACCATGTTCGCCAACATGGTGTCGATCTTCTAACCTCGTGATCCGCCCGCCTGGGCCTCCCAAAGTGCTGGGATTACAGGCGAGAGCCACCGTGTCCACCCATGCAGGGTTTTTTGTTTGTTTGTTTAAAAAAAAGGAGACTAGGAGCTCTTTTATAAAAAAAGGAGGAGGCATTTGTGTGTCTTAATTACCAGGATAGTGCCTGTTACTTACTAGCCTCGGTTTAATGAAAAGTTATTAATGAATGCCAATTCAAATAAAACCTTCAGAAGAAAAATGAAGAAATATTCCTTGGGACAGTACCTTAGAACAGCGCTTCTCATCACTTCCTCCCTAAAAGAAACACTTCTGGAGTGTACTGAGACTTTTTGCCAGAAAACATTTATACCGGTGTATATAGTTATTTTAAGGACCTCTAGTGATGCATGGTCCATAAATGAATAAAGAGTAAACCTTATAATGTAGCCAATAGATAGGGTATTCGGTTGATACCAGAGTGAAAGCTTTAATGTGGATGAACCATGTGACACTCCATTTGTGAATATTAATATTGAATATTTGGTGGGTTGAGGTAACTAAGTTATTTTCTTTTTTTTTTGTTTTAGAGATAGGGTCTTGCTCTGTCGCCCACGCTGGAGTGCAGTAGCACCACCTCAAGTCACTGCAGCTTCAACCTCCTGGGCTCAAGCAATCTTCTTCCCACCTCAGCCCCCAGAGTAGCTGGGACTACAGGTGTGCACCACTACACTCAGCTAATTTTTTTTATAGAGACGGGTGTCACCATGTTTCCCAGGCTGATCTCAAACTCTTGAGTTCCAGCAGTCTGCCCACCTTGGCCTCCCAAAGTGCTGGGATTACAGGATTGAGCCACTGTACCCAGCCACTTCTTTTATTTTAATATTCTTCAACCACTAGTTGATTTAAAATATTCCAAGGAATCAAGAGCTAAAGAAAATATCATTATCTTTCTATATGTAATAGTTAATATTAATGCTTACTGTGAGCTTGATTTTTATTTATCCTTACAACTTTAGTAAAAGAGGATAATAATAATCTGATTTACAGTTGAAGAAACTTAGATTTGGAGAGATTAAGTACTTGTTTAAGGTCAGATAGATAGTAGGTCTGGGACTTATAGGATCTCTTTACCCCCAGAGCATGAACTCTTAACCACCCAGTTATGTCACTTCTCCGGGGTTTAGACTAGGGGATGTTAAGATTCAGGCCTTAAATTTCATTTCCCTCTAAAATTAGGCTTATAGAATATTTCATGCTAGAAGATGCTTTTAATAATTCCTGAGGACTACAGAAAGTTTAAGATCTAGTGCTTACTTTCCCTAAATCTACATGCTTGTTGAATAGTTAAGACACTGTTGTAAAAAGATGAATAACCCAGGACAATATGTAATTGTCAGACATTAAGTGGCAGAGAATATTAAAGCAAGAAGATTCATGTCCATGGAGAGATTTGAGCCAGGTCTTGAAAATGAAACTCTCGACAGAAAGAGAAAATGTAAAGCACACGATACAAAACTTCACTGGGGAAGAGGGAATAGATAACTTGACTGTAGCTGGATGGATATTGTCCACAGAACTTCTTAAGAATAGGGACCTTGTCTTACTAAACGGAATCCTTCTCTTTGTCTGGCTCTGGGCCATGTGGGTTCTCAGTAGGTGCTTGTTTAAGTAGAATTGGATTTTATTTCCATTATATAGGGATTTTAGGAACCTTCAGGAAACCATTGTAAAATCAACTAAACTGTTTAAATACCACTTGATAGAATCTTCTTAAAATAATTCACCCCATTTTAGAATGCAAGTTTTTCCCAATTAGATAAAGATTTATTTATTTAAGTGTTTTGGATATTGGATGGTTTTTTCTTTTGGAAACTGTTTAAAATGCTTATAAAAAAATCTCAAGCCTTTTAAGGAATCAGGTTTTCAGAGCTAGAAGGAACCTTAGAGATCCTATAATATAGCTGAAAGTACAGTGTGGGTGGGCATTTACAATAACAACAGGAAATAGTGAAATTATCTTAAGTACTTATGCTTGAAGAAAAGCAGGTTTAATCAGAAGAAATAGATTTGCAGAGATTAAGAAGGTGATTTCTGGGCACTTTAAAAATACTTAGCAGGTTGATGGCGGTAACTTTCTTGATTTTACTTAGATGTTTTTTTCTTGATATATACTATGCTAACTGGTTATCAGCAGTGATTAGGGCTCACCACTGAGAAAGAGGAGGAAGGGACCTCACAGAGAAAACTGGGAAGAAAGATCAGTAAAAATTAGATTTCTTTACATGAACAATATTAAGACTATTCCAATTTAGGCCTGTGCGGTGGCTCATGCCTATAATTCCAGCACTTTGGGAGGCCAAGGCAGGCAGATCATCTGAGGTCAGGAGTTCATGACCAGCCTGGACAACATGGTGAAACCTCATCTCTACTAAAAATACAAAAATTAGCCGGGCATGGTGGTGCACACCTGTAATCCCAGCTACTCGTGAGGCTGAGGCAGCAGAATTGCTTGAACCCGCGAGGCAGAGGTTGCAGTGAGCCGAGATTGCACCACTGCACTGTGGCCTGGGCGACAGAGGGAGACTGTCTCAAAAAGAAAAAAAAAAAAAAACTGTTCCAACTTAATTCATAGCACTCTAAGGAATAACTGAGGAAAAGTGAAATAGCAGTGGTGTATGTGCAGGATCTCTGAAAGGTAATTGGTGTACTCAGTGATAAAGTTGACCATATCAACTAGATTTCTGGTTGGAAACGAGTAAAATTCTGTTTATGTATGATGGGAGAGGCTGTGATGAGAGTTATTGTGAGTGCAAGGTATCTGTCGATCTAGTGCATACCTAGTGTAAGTTCCAGACTGTGTTACTCATCACTGTGTTTGCAGAGTAGAGTTCCTTATGTTGGTGCCCTCAAAATACTTGTTGAATTAAGGAATGAGATGGCACTGCCTACAGGTCATATCAACCTGGGAATTCCATTGAAATCTGAAACGTAACCATTTATCTTTTTCTTTTCCCATCTTAATGCCTTCTTTATCCTTATTTTGGCCTGTTAAATTACCATCCACTGAAAGTCACAAGCAGAAAACCTTTGATATCACCCTTCCTGTCTGTCTTCTTTGGTCTCCTGATAAGTATTTCTCAAATTAATCTTGCTGTCTCAGGCCTCTCCCTAACCCAGTTTGTTCCCTCTGGCCATTAGAATTTTCTTCGTATATACTGCAGCTGATCATTGCCTCCCTCACTAATTTCCATTGACTACAAGATAAACTCCAGATTTCTTAGCTGTTGCCCATCTGAATTCGTAGAGACCGCTCTCCTAAAATCCCTGACAGTCTCCCTAGTCTCCTAATGTAACTCATTTAGTGGATATTTTCTTTGCTCATCTATTTGGTATTTTTTTTTTAATCACTTTTTCCTTCTTGGAATTCTCTTATATGGGCATCCTGACACAAGTTGGGTTTTTTGTCCATAATAGTCAGGGAGAACACACGCTTTAGGGTATCAGAGGATGTTAGAAGGAACCTATTCATTTGGGTAATTTGGGAAAGAGTCTAAGGAAGTGAAGCCTTGCTTTAGATTGAGTGTTGTCAGAAAGTGAGGTCAATTCTATGATTCGGCCTCTTAATAAATTTTATAGGGAGGGCTGACCTAAGCAGGGGGAAAGCTGTAGTTGGTAAAGAAGGGAGAGAGGAATGTTTGATATTTTGTATTGCTCGGTGACCTTATCCGAAATGGATGTTCTGTGAGATTGTTTATGTCTAAGAAAACAATATGCCTTAGCTATTAAGCATCAGATCGGTTGGTAATAACATTGAGGTTTAGTTATGAGTCTCAGATAAGTTTCTGGAACGTGGAGGCTGCTGTTTTTTTCTTTATCAGTGCCCACTTTTGGCCAAGGGTAGACAAAGTTGGGCTGCAGGACATTAATTTTTGATTTTCACGTCTTCACTATGGTGGAGATTTTGTTAAGATCAGAGGAATATCCATTCCATGTAGTTTGCAGTTTAACCAAAGTTAATCCTTTCTTCTATTGTAAGATGAGCAGTTTATTCATCTGATGTGACAATGGCTGCAGGGTAACATTAAGACTTTGGACAAGGATACGTTAGCTGACTGTAATACCGTCTTTTGGTTTTCCTTTTACTTCTTCCTCCTAGCTCATCCTTACCATCCCTATATCTAATCCATTTTGAAGAACTATTAATTTTAATTTGTAAAATTCAAATGAACTAGTTCTCATTATTTGTAGTATGTTTTGTAACATTATCACAAACACTGAGTTAGCAAGTACTGAACCATTGCTTCTGAGGGAATTATGGAATTACTTTCTGTGATTCCTGAGTCACATTATTTTAATCAGTTGGTGAGTTTGTAACCTTGTTTTATGAGTGTTTCTTTTAAAGATGTCTTAATATATATTGCTGATTGAATAACATTGAATTACAGCCAATAAAGAAGCTTATCTAACACATATGTTCTTTTCAGAAGGCACATTATAGCCTTCTTGCACTTAGGAATGCTAGACAGCATTTCAGCACTGTGCTTGGAGGCCATATTAAACAACAAGAGCACCAACAAAAAGCACAAACATGAAAAACATGGGCTGAAATAGGCCAAGAAGAAGATGGTTGTTTACAACATGAGTGCTGGAGCTAGAAGGCAGAGTGTTGCTTTGTGCCACCACGGCTGGAAATGTATGTGTTGGATTACTCAAATTTTTCGCCACTCGACATTCATCCAAATGACTGTGAAATAGGAAGCATTAATTTTGGCTTTACAAATAAATGTTAATGAGTAGGTGAATTTGCAAATACGGAACCTGGGAATAATAAGAATCAACTGTATGTCATTTTTTTTTCCATCTTCATTGATTGCCATAACCTAACTCAGGCTATCATGATTTCTCACTTAGTCATTCTCCTAACTAGTCTCCATTCAGTATGGCCAAATGAAGATTGGTTCTCTCCAAAGTATGGTTCACAGTATAGCTGGAGTAATGTTTCTGAAATGTAAATCTGATCATTGCATTTATTCCCCATCTGTAACCCAGTTGTTTTTCAGTAGCTTCCCATTGCTCTTAGAATAAAGGCTAAAATCCTGATATGGTCTACAAATCCTTTAAATTCCTGGCCCTTGCTTACCTGGCACTAATTTCCTCTTGCTTCACCATAATTCTGCCTACTCTTTATTTATTTTTGAGACAGAGTGTCACTCTTTTGTCCAGGCTGGTGTGCAGTGGCATGATCTTGACTCACGGCAACCTCCATCGCCCGGCTTCAAGCGACTGCCTCCCAGGTTCAAGCATTTCCCCTGCCTCAGCCTCCCAAATAGCTGGGATTACAGGCATGTACTACCACGCCTGGCTAATTTTGTATTTTTGGTAGAGACGGGGTTTCATCATGTTGCCCAGGCTGGTCTTGAACTCCTGACCTCCACCCGCCTAGGTCTCCTAAAGTGCTGGGATTACAGGTGTGAGCCACCATGCCCAACCTCTACTCTTTAGATCAGTCTTTCCTGACACAACCCGCATTTCAGTCTAGGTCATGTTACTTTGTTTATACGATAGTGCTTTCTTGTTTTGAGATGAATCTCACTCTGTCACCCAGGCTGGAGTGCAGTGGCTCAATCTCGGCTCACTGCAACCTCTGTCTCCCAGGTTCAAGCAATTCTCCTGCCTTAGCCTCCCAAGTAGCTGAGATTACAGGTGTGCACCACAACACCCAGCTAATTTTTGTAATTTTAGTAGAGACGGGGTTTCACCATGTTGGCCAGGCTGGTCTCAAACTCCTGATCTCAGGAGATCTGCCTGCCTCGGCCTCCCAAAGTGCTGGGATTACAGGCGTGAGCCACTGGCATCTGGCCCCATGGTGTTTTCTTGATAACACTTTCCTTCATAGCATTTATCTTAGTTCTTAGTTCTACAGGTGCTTACTCATATATGCAATTTAAAAAGTTAATATGCCTTTTACTAGACTGTAATGTAAGCTCCAAGACAGCAAGAATTGTGTGTGCTTTGGTTAGTCCTTATATCAGCAACAACTAGTACGGTACCTGATATGTAGTAGGTTCTTATTAGATAGTCTATGAGTATATAATGCCCTTCCCATCTTGACTTCAGCCTATATTCCCATCATCTTCCTATTAGGTTTCTGTGCTCCACATACTGAACTGTTTCCTTAGTCCTTCACTCTGAGGTGCTCTGTCCTTCCCCACCACCAAAAAAAAAAAAAAAAAAAAAAATAGTAATTTAAATCCCAAACCAGTTTTTCCCATGCAAACCCCTATTCATCCTCTGAGATCCAACCTAACAGTCAACTCTTGGGTGTGATAATTTCCATATGCTCTTGAGTAGTGTTTTATAAAATGTATTGAGATTTGTGCCCTTAGCACCATACCTAAAAGTAAATGCTGAAGAGATATGGACATGCCATGGACAGCTTTCAAACTGGTCAAACAGCTTCCTTAACAAGATTAATAGTGTAAATTTTTAATATTTACAGAAGGAATAAATTATTCCCAGAACTTTGTGATTTCAGGGTCACCATTTAAAAGTAACTCTTGGTATTACAATAATCTACTTTTTCTGCTTTTTAAAAATATCTATTGCTAATTTTGATAGTGCTCGTTTCAGCTTTTTAAAATATTTAACCATTAATCATAGATTTCTGAAAATCAGTAGGCTTCTTTATTACAATATAAGCTTCCTGATGTTAGGGGGGCCAAAGTGTATTCAACTTTTATCTGTCCTTATTTCTTAGTCCAGGGTTTCTTACATAATAGTGAATAAATAGTAAGTAAAGAATGAATTTGTGCCGATAGAACCATACAGGACCATAAAACAACTTTTTACTTGGGATTGTGTTTTTCTACTTAAATTGATGATCACTGTTTTCTCTGGAAGCAGATAACTGGCATTGCAGTGGTTCTTAGAGGTCATAACTATTATGGTTATTTAATGGATTTTATTTAAGTAAAACAGTTAAGATGTTTTCAGTACTTTGTGTGCAGGAGTGCCTGCATTAATGTGTTACTCAGTTTTTTCACTTTCCAGAATATTAATGAAAATTAGTCATGTAGTTTTAATTTTGTTTTGTCACATTATACAATGGGTGAGGGGCTTCCAATTAGGAGAGCTGTGTCCATTTTTTAAAAGTACATGCTTAATTGATCTTGTATTGCCCCAATGTAAATATAAGCTTTTTTAAAAATAAGCAGTTTTACAGAACGTGGTAAGAATTAAACTATTAGGTTGGTGCAAGAGTAATTGTGGTTTTTGCCATAATACATACTTGCATGTAGTGTAAAACTTTGTCAGATCAGTATTAAATGAACATACTAGTTATTGGAATTATCCTTAAAATTACCTTACATGTAATGCATTTCTAAATTATTAAGTTGTTTTGCCAACCTTTACCACACAGTTTATTACCCATGTTGCAGACTATCTCCATAGCTGTTTATCAATTCAGCTCCAATAGTTGTTTTTTTATTTAAACATGGATTTTGACATTTCTCTGTAGTGTACAAAATAATGTATTTTTACTAAAACTGGATCTGGTTCAAATAAAAGAGTGTTAACTAGTTATCTTAGTTGGATTGCTTCCATAAGTGGAGGGGAGCCAAGAATTATGGGACAAGTTCATTTGGCTTTTAAGGAGATCTTAGGGCTTTATTTGAATGTGATTATCTCATATTCTGAGAAATCACTTTTAAAACAATGAATTGTTTGGTAAGGCATGTGGAGAAGAAACTCTGAGATGCTGTTTATACCTTATTTTACCTGAAACTCTATTTATCTTGTCCACTATTCAGTCCTTTTCATTTAAAGCTGAGATTAGATGATTGATCACTCTGGGTTTTTGCCAGGCTGTTCACTGTTAAACCTTCCTTTGGCAGTGGTTCTTAAGGGGTGGGGGGAGGTGGGAGATGTCAGGGGGAGCTACTTTCTAGAATCACCTCTTCACTATTTTGAAAATAAGCTTGGTGGCTGGGCACAGTGGCTCATGCTTGTAATCCCAGCACTGTGGGAGGCCGAGGCAGGCGGATTCCCTGAGGTCAGGAGTTCGAGACCAGCCTGGGCAACATGGTGAAACCCTGTCTCTACTAAAAATACAAAAATTAGCCGGGCGTGGTGACAGGTGCCTGTAATCCCAACTACTTGAGAGGCTGAGGCGGGAAAATAGCTTGAACCTGGGAGGCAGAGGGTGCAGTGAGCCGAGATCCTGCCACTGCACTCCAGCCTGGGCGACAGAGCAAGACTCCCTGTATTTAAAAAAGAGAATGAAAAAGAAAATAGGCCTGATACCTAGTGATGGGTATTTTGGAAAATTTCCAGTAATATGTGACCATCCCCTGCAGTGCAACATACTTGTTTTGAAAGTGTTCTTAATGTTTGGAAGGTGTTCTTAATGTTTATGGTTAAGGGCTTCCTAGATAGAATTCAAATCCCATGTAAAGAAAAAGAGGAACTTTTCTCACCTAAAAGCAGTGATGCAATTAATTAGAATGAAAAAGTACTCACTGTCGGTCCTGGTAGTCAATTTGAGATCAAGACTGACCTGGGGAAAATAATTTTGGATAATGGTACCTCATATAAAAGCATATCAGTACTTAATCTCTCACCGTCTCTCTGGATACAATGAATTTTAAGTACATTATTGCTCTTTTCCTTGGTAGCTTTTAGATTAAATTTATGATCACTTTTTTTAAAAAGTGGATGACTTTTATAATAAAAGATGTTTCTGTTGAGTGAATGGTATAGCAGTGGATTTGAAAAATCATCTTTTTAAATTAATGCTTTAAAATTTTAAAATTAACAAATTTTATTTTATTTTTTTAATAGGTTTATGGCTACAAATGATTTGATGACGGAACTGCAGAAAGATTCCATCAAGTTGGATGATGATAGTGAAAGGAAAGTAGTGAAAATGATTTTGAAGTTACTGGAAGATAAAAATGGAGAGGTACAGAATTTAGCTGTCAAATGGTAAGTTGTTTTTTACTGGTTGAGTCTTTCTTCCTGCTCCCCCAGCCCTGTTTTTAAAAACTCTCTGATAAGTAGTAAATTATCTTAGCCTTGTACTATCTCTTTCTAGTGTTTGTGTGTAGAATTTTTAGGTGACTAATGTTTAGTGTTTGTATATGGTATATATAGTGTATTTCCTTACAGCATATAAGTTACTAAATGGTATTTTCTTTTAATTCTTACGAAGTGCATGTAGGGAACTCCAAAAACAATGATTCTCTCATTTGTTTGACTATAGCCTACATTTTTAGCTGAGTTAAAGGCCTACTTGCCTCTATGTATCTCTGTATTCCAGTGGGGATGAAATTTTAAAATGAAATGATTAAGGAAAATGAAAAACTAATAATAATATTCTTTTTTTTTTAAGGCAAGGTCTCACCTTGTCTCCCAGCTGAGAGTGCAGTGGTGTGATCACAGCTCACTGCAGCCTTGATTTCCTGGGCTAAAATCCTCCTGCCTCAATTTTTAAAATTTTCTTGTAGAGACAAGGTCTCACTCTGTGGCCCAGGCTGGTCTCGAACTCCTGGGCTCAAGTGATCCTCCCACCTTGGCCTCCCAAAGTGCTGGGATTATAGGCATCAGCCACCATGCCCGCCAAAAAACTAATAATAATAAAATTCTTAATAAAGAATAGCAGCAGTTAAACCATAGTTAACTCAAAACAACACTGATGATACAATATATATATATCATCAGTTGATACAATAGACATATGATACAATAGTTACAGAGAGTCTTTTCTAAGAATTATGGAGATTCTGATTGTCTTTGTGTATACAGTGCAGTGGGAGCTTCTTGCTATGCATGATGTTGGCAGTTTGGTTTCTTATTTTTAGTAGGGTAAATAATTTGAGTTCTCAATAAATTCCATTAACATACTGATTTAGTTTATGAATGTCAACTTTTAGAAACCCTTAATTTACATAGTTATTAGTATAACCTTTAGCCTCATAAAAATTATGGAATTATGTCTTTTTGTACATCATTATATTTGGTATCAATTTAAATAAAGCATTGCTTGTTTTTAAAGGATTTTAAATTTGTTTTAGCCTAAACTTTTACATATCCCTTGTAAAAGTACATAAAAATATGAGAACTAATTTGTCAGCATAGAATTTCCAGACATGCAATACAAATTTCTTTAACTTGGGACAAGTTAAAGAAATTAAGTTTAAAATAAAAATTAAGTTTAAAATAAAATGGGCCTTTCAAAAAGTGATGTTGTATGGGAGTGGTGGCTCACATCTGTAATCCCAGCACTTTGGGAGGCCGAGGCAGGTGGATCACCTGAGGTCAGGAGTTCGAGACCAGCCTGGGCAACATATAGAAACCCTGTCTCTACTAAAATACAAAAATTAGCCAGGCATGGTGGCGCACGCCTGTAATCCCTGCTACTTGGGAGGCTGAGGCAGCAGAATCGCTTGAACCCGGAAGGCAGAGGTTGCAGGGAGCCAAGATCGTGCCACTGCATGCCAGCCTGGGTGACAGCAAGACTGTGTCTCAAAAAAAAAAAAGACGTTATAGAATGATACAGATGAGTCAGTAATTTTACTTTAATTCTTTATCTTTTAATATCTTTTTGCCATGTGCCTAATAAACAAAATTAAACTTCGTTCAAAATGTTTCCTGAATGTTTCTCAACCTTTTAAAAAAATAAGTCTTTAAAAAAGTAATTTTTGTCCTAAATTGAGAGTTGGGAGGTACGTACTTCTTAGTCACTTTAGTATGTATCTTTACTCATTAGGAACCTGAGTTTCTTGACCTTTTGTTGGTATTTTATATTTATAATTAGAGGAGTTGGGGATAAATAACATATATTCAAGAAAATAAAGGAATTAGGATATAAATAAATAGAGTAGGAGATAAAATGATAGTAAATAATCTAAGAGCTCGGTCTTGGAGGATGGAAAATCCCAATAGATAGATTATTAAGCAGCCATATCAACTATTAAGCAGCCGTATCAAAAAATTGGAAAAATTGAACAAAGAATTCATCACCCAAAAGAAAGATCCAGAAATATTTCACAGACATCTTTAAAACCTCAAAGAACAGATAATTCCAGTACAGAGAGTTGTAGTACTGTTCTAGAACATAGGGTAAGTATGAAAACCTTCCAGACTTTTATTCAAATTAAATACTGGTAACAGATCCTGACTAATGATAATACTTAAAAAAAAAAAAAGAAAGAAAATTATAGACTAGCTTCATTTAAATGTTCAAAATAAAATATAGCAGTGTATTATTAGTAACATACTGTGACTAAGATTTTAAGGGGGCAGTTCAGTATTATATGCTTTATTAATACAGTTATTATGTTAGTAGGTCAAAGGGAGAAAAAACTATCTGGTTAGTTGTCAAGACACTGGTAAGAGTCAACATTGAATCTTGATTAAAACAAAACAAAACAAAAGCACTTAGTTTACTTAATGTAATTAGGGAGGTGAAAAACTTCCAAAAACCAGCATCATACTTGATTTGTCATTAGAGTGAAGAACAGTTTGAAGATGTATTATCCCACTTGACAGAATTCATCATCTGTTCCAGGTCAAACATGTAACAACATAGGAATTGATAGGTCCTTAAAAGAGTACACATGCACGTACACACACACACACACACACACACACTTTCTTCAGCCCTCACACACATACACACAGACACACTTCAGCCCCCGCCCCTGACACACACACATACACACACTTACTTCAGTCCAAAAGTTATAAAATACCAGATACATTCACCCTAAAGTCAGGGACAAGGCAAATATGTGTATCTCTCTGCCGTTTCTTTTGAGGGTATTAACCACTTTAAGACAGAGGGGTAGGAAGAAAGAGGCATAAGAATTGAAAAGTATGTGTGGGAAAAACAAGTCAATTATGAAAAATTGAATTTACAAAAAGAATTCAGTGAGGTAGGATGTAAAATTTACAAAATTAGTAGCTTTTCATATAAGCTTTTGATAACTAGGTTTTCATATGGGCAATTAGAAGATACAATAGAAAGGAACACCCATTTATTATAGCAACAGAAAGACAAAGTAGGAGTAAATGTAACAAGAAATGTTACAATGGTGACCTTGGATTGCAGTGTTGTGTAGTATAAGGTAAGATTACAGATTTCTGTTATTCCAAATTTATGGGAGAGAAATTTTAAAATACTTTAAGATACAGAAATGTACTTGAACAAGGAGAGAGATATCCCATGTCCTTGGATGGGATAACTCCACAAATAAGTTTTGGTTCTCTTCAGGTTACTTTTATGCTAAACTAATTATAAAATAATTATAAAAAAATTATAAAAATCATTAAGTTTTTTTCCAGAAACTAGACAAATTGACTAAAGTATATTAGGGTTGAGAGTGAGCATGTGCTGAAGATAGTTAAGAAAACTCTGAACAGGTAGAACAATTGCTGAAGGTAGAGAGGTGTTGGTTAGCCCTATAAATATTATGTCTGTATAATCAAAGCAGTGAGGTAGTGGGGCATTAATAGACCAGTGAGGTAAAATAGAATGGAAAGTATGTTATGAAGGTGGCATCACTGAGAAAAAGATGGACCTTTTTCAAATGACTGGATAATCATTTGATAAAATTATATAATTTTATCATACAACATCTCCAATCAAGGTCACCATTATTCACGTTTTATTTACCATAAATTAGTTTTGCCTGTTACAAAACTCATATAAATGGAATTACATAGTATGTGTTCCTGTATCTGGCTATTTTTGCTCTCATAACACCACAAGTTCATCCATGTTGTGTATATTAGTAGTTCATGCCTTTTTATTAATGATTAGTAGTCCATTGATAGTTTGTTTATTCATTTGGTTTCTTTCACGGATTTGACTACTGTGAATAAATATACAGTGAACGTTTCGCGTACAAGTCCCTTTTAGGACATATGTCTTTATTTTATTTATTATTATTATTTTTTTGAGACAGAGTCTCGCTCAGTTGCCCTGGCTGGAGTGCAGTGGCTGGGTCTCCGCTCACTGCAAGCTCCGCCTCCCGGGTTCACGCCATTCTCCTGTCTGAGCCTCCCCTCTAGCTGGGACTGTAGGTGCCCGCCACCATGCCCAGCTAATCTTTTTGTATTCTTTTAGTAGAGACGGGGTTTCACTGTGTTAGCCAGGATGGTCGCGATCTCCTGACCTCGTGATCCGCCCACCTCGGCTTCCCAAAGTGCTGGGAGCCACCGCGCCCGGCCGTCTTTATTTTTTACTGATACCCAAGAGTGAAACTGCTCTTGTTCACTTAGCTTTTTATGAAAACGCCAAATGGTTTCCAAAAGTCTATCTACCACTTTATGTGAAAGTACCAGTTGCTCCACATTCTCACCAGCCATTTGGTTGTGCCAGTTTTTAATTTTAGCCACTTCAGTAGGTGTGTAAGTGTGGTTTTAATTTCTGTTTCTCTGATAACTAATGATGTCAAGCACTGTTTCCTGTGTTTTTTGGCCATTTGTTTTTTTTGTGCATGGACTTTTTATTATCAAGTTGTAGTTCTTCTCTGAATTTGATGAGCTTAAGTTTTTAATTTTGGTTTTGAATTTAGTTTGATTTAATTTATAAGTTAATTAAAAATTTTCTTTTCTGGTTATTGTTTTCTGTGTCCTAAGAAATCTTTGTTTACCTTAGGTTGTAAAGATTTTCTCCAAATAAGATTTCTAATTTTAGCTTTACTTTTAGTTCTATGATCTATCTTGAATTTATTTTTGCAAAGGATATGAGGTAGGAATTAACTTTTTCTTTTTTCTCCAAATGGATATCCAGTTGATGCAGCACCATTTATTGAAAAGACCTTCCTTCCCTACTGAATTACTTTGGCATCCTCGTCAAAAAATCAATTGACTATAAAAGTGTGGGTCTATTTATAGATGCTGTTTTGTTCCATTGGTTTATTTGTCTATACTTATACCAGTACAACACTTGCATTCATTGTAACTCAGGGTTTATCAACTTTGGCATTACTGACTCTCTGGGCCAGATAATTCTTTTTGTTGTTCGGAGCTATGTATTCTGTGTATTGTAGAGTGTTTAGCAGCATCCCTGGCCTTTACTCAGTATTTGCCAATAGCATTCCCACCTCTCCCAATTGTAACAATCAAAAATGTCTGCAGGCATTGCCAGATATCTCTTGGAGAGCAAAAATTGCCCTGTTGAGAAACACAGGTGTAGCTAAGTGTAAAGTAAAAGGTAATTTAAGTTCTCTAGCTTCATTCTTCCTTTCTCAAGAGTAGTTTAGTTTTTTAGGTCATTTATATTTCCATGTAAATTTTAGAGTTGTCAGCTTTTATTCTTAAAAATAAGCTTGCTTGAATTTTGATTAAAATTGTGTTGAAGCTTTAGGAGTATTTGAGAAGAATTTGTGTATTAACAATAGTCTTTCAACCATGAACCATAGTATCTCATACTTGTTAAAGTCGTTTTTGCCGAGTCCTCAGGATTTTCTACCTAAACAATCATGTCATCAGTGAATATCCCTTTCTTTCAATCCTAATTTTGATAATTTTTGTTCCTTTTTTTAATCATCAGTTAATTGAATCAAGAACTTGCCAGCTTTACTAATCTTAATCAAAGACCTGACTTGTAGGTTTGTTAATTTTGTCTGTTTGTTGTCTGTTTCATTGATTTCTTCTGTGATTATTGCTTTCCTAATGGCTTTCTTTCTAATTTAAACATATAAAGGTATATATTTTCCTCTAAGTATGTCTTTAGCTACATCCTAGAAATTTTGGTATATTCATTATTCAGTTTGAAATATTTTAATTTGTGATGTGATTTTTTTTTTATTTTAGTCAATTGGTTATTTAGAAGCAGTTTCCAGATATTTGGAGGTTATCTATTTTTTTACTGGTGTATAGTTTAATTCTGCTGTGGTCAGGGCACTTTCTTTTAACATTTATTGAGATTTGTTTTGTGGTGTACCACATGGTAGGTCTTGGCAAATGTTTTATATATACTTGAAAGTATATTCTGCAGTTGTTGGGTAAAGTGTTTTATAAGTGTCAGGTCAAGGTATTTGATAGTGTTCAGATTTATATCTTTTCTGAAATTTTTTTTTTTTTAGACTCCAGTCTGTCACCCAGGCTGGAGTGCAGTGGTGTGATCTTTGCTCACTGCAACCTCTGCCTCCCAGGTTCAAGCGATTCTCAGACTGCCTCCCAAGTAACTGGGGTTACAGGCGCACACCATCACACTCGGCTAATTTTTGTATTTTTGTAGAGACAGGGTTTCACCATGTTGGCCAGGCTGGTCTGGAACTCCTGACCTCAAGTAATCCGCCCACCTCCACCTCCCAAAGAGCTGGTATTTTAGACATAAGCCACCATGCCCGGCTGTCCTTTCTGATTTTTTGTTTAGTTGATCTGTTGACTGTTGGGAAGGATGTTAAAACTTTCAACTATGTATTACTTTTCCCTATAATAAAGTCAGTTTCTTTTTCTTGCATTTTAAAGCTGTATAATGTTAAAGACAAAATTGTTCTGACATTTGTTTAAACAGTAAGAAATACTTTAATCAGGACTATTGTGATAGGTGTAAAGACTATTGCAATAGGAGAAAGAGATTGATCCCAACTTCAAATACTATGACAAGTGGAAATTTATAGCCAAAAAGCGGAGTCGGTCAGAGATGGAACATTATACAAGAACAAACATGAGGGGTGGTGAGATTCTCGCTACAATTGGGCTATGTAGGCCTGGCAAGGACAGGGGCCCAGAGTCAAGAACTACTTCTTGAGAAGAGGGCTCAGACGTGGCTTAGTAAAGTTTGGTCAGAGAGTCTTTGCCAATGACTGGGTACATAAACATTTATACTAGTGACGTCTTCTTGATGTATGACCCTTTTATGAATATAAGACATTTCTCTTTATCTCTGGTAATACACCTTACCTTGAAATATATTTTCTCTGATGTTAGTAATATAGCCACTCCCGTTTGTTTCAAGATTGGTGTATGTGCATATGTATCTTTTTTATTTCTTGTTTTATCTGTTTTTATTTTAAAATTGTTTGTTGTAGATAGCAGGTAGTTAAGTCTTGTTTTTTCTTTTATTCAGTTTTATAATTTCTGCGCTTTATTTTTTATTTTTAGTTTTTAAATACAGCATTTAAATTTTTTGTTATTTTTATTTTATTTGTTTGAGACGGAGTTTTGCTCTTGTTGCCTAGGCTAGAGTGCAGTGGCGCCATCTCAGCTAACCACAACCTCTGCCTCCCAGGTTCGAGTGATTCTCCTGCCCCAGCCTCCCGAGTAGCTGGGATTACAGGCATGCGCCACCACGTCCAGCTAATTAATAATAACATTCTCTTTTTTTAAGGCAGGGTCTCACCCTGTCACCCAGGTGAGAGTGCAGTGGTGTGATCATGGCTCACTGCAGCCTTGACTTCCTGGGCTCCAGTGATCCTCACCTCAGCCTCCCAAGTAGCTGGGACCACAGGTGCATGCACCACCCCCGGCTAATTTTAGTATTTTTGTTAGAGGCAGGGTTTCACCATGTTGCCCAGGCTGGGCAAGCTCAAGAGCCCACTCGCCTCAGTCTCCCAAAGTGCTCGGATTACAATCGTGACTCACCACTATTCTGCTGAAAGCTATAACTCTTTAAATTCATTTTTGAGTTCCTTTTAACTTCACTCCCAATTTTTATTATTTTATATTCGGTCTTTCCATGTATCTGCCATGTTTCAGTTATCACTGCCTTCATTTTGGATTAGGCTGTATTTATGTATTTAACCTTTCTGTTTTTTTATTTTTATCTTTTCTTTTAAATCACCAAATTGACCTGCCTACTACTTCTCTGGTCAAGCAGTCAGCAGTCATCAATTGAGCATCTATTTGAGACACTGATCTGAGCATTTATCAAATTAAATTTTCATGATGTTACTTATGCTTGAAAAAATGCATTGGCTTCCAGTTTTATCACATTTCAAGTCATCGACTAGACATTAAGAGTTCTCTGTAATATCATAGGTGGTTATTTTTCCTGTGGTGTTTTCCATCTGCCTTTTGTATCAAGCAGTTCTTTTTACTCCTAATTTATTTCAATGTGCATTCCACTTGTTTTAGTCTCTGTTCTTTACAAGAGCTTGTTTCCTCATTTGAAATGCTTTTCTTTTCTAACTGTCTCATGAAAGTTCAGTGCCAGCCTGGCGTGGCTTATGCCTATAATCCCAGCACTTTGGGAGGCCAAGGCGGGTGGATCACTTGAGGTCAGGAGTTCGAGACCAGCCTAATCAACATGGTGAAACCCCGTCTCTACTAAAAATACAAAAATTAATGGGACATATTGGTACACACTTGTAGTCCCAGCTACTTGGGAGGCTGAGGCATGAGAATCACTTGAACCTCGGAGGCTGAGGTTACAGTGAGCCAACATCAGACCACTGCACTCCAGCCTGGCGACAAAGCAAGATTGTGTCTCAAAAAAAAAAAAACAAAAAAACTTAATACCTAAAAATCTGACTGTTAATGTTCAGTCTCTTACCCTGTAAATGCTGACATTGCATTTAAAAGTCTTTTTTTTTTTTTGAGAAGGAGTCTTTCTCTGTCCCCCAGGCTGGAGTGCAGTGGCGCGATCTCGGCTCACCGCAACCTCCACCTCCTGGGTTCACGCCATTCTCCTGCCTCAGCCTCCCGAGTAGCTGGGAATACAGGCGCCCGCCAACACGCCCGGCTAATTTTTTGTGTTTTTAGTAGAGACGGGGTTTCACTGTGTTAGCCAGGATGGTCTCGATCTCCTGACCTCGTGATCCGCCCGCCTCAGCCTCCCAAAGTGCTGGGATTACAGGCTTGAGCCACCACGCCCGGCTTAAAAGTCTTTTTTAATTTGTTTTTAATCATGCCAGAGTAGTGAATGCCTTCTCTGTTTCATAGTTACGTGCGTTCCTTAGTTCATCAACCAGATGGTTAAGTTTTTGAAGATAGGGGCCATACTGTCTTTGTTATTCAATAATTTTGAATACAGCGACTTCTTAATATAGGGATCCTTACACCCTGGGCCGTGGACCCGTACAGATCCTTGGCCTGTTGGGAACTGGGCTGCACAGCAGGAGGAGAGCAGAGGGCGAGCCAGCATTACTGCCTGAGCTTTGCCTCCTGTCAGATCAGCGGTGGCATTCGATTCTCATAGGAGCACAAACCCTATCGTAAACTGTGAGTGCAAGGGATCTAGGTTGCATGCTCCTTATGAGAATCTAATGCCTGATGATCTGAGGTCGAACAGTTCATTCTGAAACCGCCTCCCCTGCAAATCCGTGGAAAAATTGTCTTCCATGAAATCGGTCCCTGCTGCCAAAATGGTTGGGAACTGCTGTCTTAATGATATTCATGTACCAAACTTACCTAATAAAATCTATGGGAAGAACACAAAGGAAGGACTTTCCTCCATCCTCAAGAAATGGTTCAATTGGTGGACATAATGCAAACTTGTAACAACATCCATGATAGTAATGAGAAAAGTATATGCAGGGCGCTTTGGGAGCACAGGGTAGTGTAGTATTCACTTGTTTTCATCTTTACAACCAGTTACTTTATGCTTTTAACATTTAGACAAGATTGTAAAAGGCACATTGTTTTATAAATCTCCTCAAGGAGATTCAAGGGCAGTGGAAATTCTTTTGGTTCATGAGGTGGTGTTTGGTAATAGAAAGAAAGGGTCAACGTTGGCAAAGTGATGCAGGTTTAGTGTCCTTTATCTGAAGTGCTTGTGACCAGAGTGTTTCATATTTTGTATTTTTCCAGATTTTGGAATATTTGCATATACAAAATGAGATAACTTGGGCATGGAACCCAAGTCTAAACATGAAATTCATTTATGTTTCATATATATCTCTTATAGCCCCAAGGTAATTTTATATGATATTTTTAGTAATTCTGTACATTGAAGATAGGAAGGGGAAAAAATAATAATTCTCTGCATGAAACAAAGCTTTGACTGACCAGCACATGAGGTCAGGTGTGGAATTTTCCACCATGGCACTCAAAAAGTTTTGAATTTTTAGATGAGGGATGTTAAATCTATATGTTGGATGGAACTTCCATTGTAGGAAAAACTTCTTGTTAGGAGGAAACTCCTGATTCACCTATTGATTGATTAATTGAGACAGAGTCTCCTTTGGCCCAGGCTACAGTGCAGTGGTACAATCTGGGCTCACTGCAACCTCCGCCTCCTGGGTTTAAGCAATTCTTGTGCCTCAGCTTCCCAAGTAGCTGGGACTACGGGCACATACCAGCACGCCCAGCTAATTTTTTTTGTATTTTTAGTAGGCATGGGATTTCACCATGTTGGCCAGGCTGGTCTCGAACTCCTGGCCTCAAGTGATCCACCTGCCTTGGCCTCCTGAAGTGCTGGGATTACAGGTGTGAGCCACTGCATCTGGCCTTACCTTATTACTAAAAAGTTTTATGCCAGCCATGGTGTTGTGCCCTTGTAGTCCTAGTTACTCAGGAGGCTGAAGTGGGAGGATTGCTTGAGCCCAGGAGTTCAAGGCCAGTGTGAACAACAGTGAGATCCTGTCTCTCAAAAAAAATAAAAAATAAGTTTTCTGTGTATTTGTCAACTAATTAGCTTTAGGGGTATGTCATGGGGTATGATACGTAAAGCAGCTTCAGTTTCATGTTACTAGGATGGAAATCAATGAGAAAAACTTGGAAACCAACTGCAAAAATCTTAACCAATCACAATTTTTTACGTCATTTGTATACTATTTATGATACAGACATGGTATATACTTTATCTTGAAAGTTCTAGGTGGAAAGGTTAACATTTCTACTTATGTATTTTCCTGTTTTTGTGCTTATCTAGCTTTTTTTTAAACAATTTCTTCTTTGTATTACAGTCTTGGCCCTTTAGTGAGTAAAGTGAAAGAATACCAAGTAGAGACAATTGTAGATACCCTCTGCACTAACATGCTTTCTGATAAAGAACAACTTCGAGACATTTCAAGTATTGGTCTTAAAACAGTAATTGGAGAACTTCCTCCAGCTTCCAGTGGTAAGCAACAGCACATTTTTCTTCCTATTTCTTTTTATGTGGAGGTATTTCTCCCCACCTTTTTTTCCCCTTCTGGCCAAGGAGGGAGGGAGGTGGCTGTCCTTACAGATCTTCATAGGAATCCCTTTGGACAATTAAGAAAATTAAAGCTTGAAGCCTTATTTTTCTTAGAAATAAATTAAATGTTAAATGAATATTTCGATTGAACTTGTACATAATATGAATTTCAGTGAAGGATTTTTATATGTTGGAGCAAGATTTTATACTGTGTGTACCATGACTGCAGACTAGAGTTATGCCAACCTATGCAGTGAGGGAAGAGATAACCAAAATATTACGTCCTGATTAGTTCTCTGTTTCCAGTATTAATTTCACTTTGCATCAGTATTTGCTATGTAAAACTTAACACCATTCAGACATAGCTGTGAAATAGTTCACTTTACTAGTAGCTTTAATTAAAGCTGAGTCTTTTACAGCTACTTGGTAATTAAATTTAAAACTATGATTAATGTATTTGTCAACTAATTAGCTTTTGGCCTTTGATAGAAATGTGTAGGTAATATAAATTTTAGAATTGGTCTTGACTACTAAACTATTGCTAAAATTAGCAGGCTAAAGGTTACTGTCTCATCTGCAAAAGGTGAGATTATCACATATTTCATGGGAGGATTTAGATTGGTAATAATGTAGTCTGGGGGCCAGGCGAGGTGGCTCATGCCTATAATCCCAGCACTTTGGAAGGCCAAGGCAGGCGGATCACCTGAGGTCGGGAGTTCGAGACCAGCCTGACCAACATGGAGAAACCCCGTCTCTACTAAAAATACAAAATTAGCCGGGTGTGGTGGTGCATGCCTGTAATCCCAGCTACTTGGGAGGCTGAGGCAGGAGAATCACTTTAACTCAGGAGGCAGAGGTTGCGGTGAGCCGAGATGGTGCCATTGCACTCCAGCCTGGGGAACAAGAGCAAAACTCCGTCTCAAAAAAAATAAAAAAACAAAAAATTAAATAATGTAGTCTGGGTATGTTATTTTCAGTCATGTACTTAAATCATTCACTGTGCTAGTTTTCATGCTAAAGGCTGCGTACGTAAACTAGTCTAAACATCAATCATATGGGAGGTCTTACTATTCCTTCTAGTTTGTGGATGGGAGAACTGAAATTCAGAGAGATTAGATTAATTCACCCAAAGTTGAGTGAGTAATTGGGTAAAGATTCAAATCCATTATCTTTTAATCCAAAAAGGATGCTTTCTTCAATGTATCATACCAGTGTTATTTTACCTTTATTAAATAGTTACTTATTTCAATAAAACATTTCACCAACTCAGAAGTATGTTATTTATAATTGTATTAGCTATGTATATATTTTTTAATTTTTTTTCTGTCATTGAAGTGTGTTTGCATTGAGCCAATTTCCAGTTCTTACAAGAATTTTTTTAACCATTCAGATTCTTACTTTCACAGTGACTTGTTCTTTTTCTTCTCTCATCAGTAACAACATGACCTACTGTAAGTAGTAACAATTCTGATTTATGAGTCCTGGAACGAGGTTTCTGCTTTATAATGAAGTTATGGAATCTTTGGGTTGGAAAGGACCTTATTAAAAGTTGTGGCTAATTTTTTTTTTTTAAAAGAAGCTGCTAAGCATTGGAGCTCAGAATATATGCTTTTTAATTCACTGAAGTTTAAAAGGCTAGTCTACTAGAAAAGACTCAAATAGAGAAAACTCTCCTTGCTGCTTTTCAATCTAGGTGTGCAAGCACTGCAGCTACTACTGGCTCCATAGCTAGCATTCATACCAATGCATACAGATTATCTAGTAGATAGAATAGTTATCTATCTACTATTACTAGTTATCTATAATATCTACTATTATCCAGTAGAAAGAATCTGCTGACATCTGTATTGTTTTCTGTGTCCTTTACCCCTTCTGAAGTTATCTCTAATTCTCGTTTATGTCTAATAAGTTATTTTATTGAAAAGCAGCCTGTTTTGAAAGATGTGTTTTTCTCCCACAGATCTCCTGTGTCTCATGATCAAGTGTGGAGTTGTTAAATATTTGGTCTAATTCTTGTTTATTTCTAATAAGTTATTTTATTGAAAAGCAGCCTGTTTTGAAAGATGTGTTTTTCTGCCCTGGATCTCTTGTGTCTCATGATCAAGTGTGGAGTTGTTAAATATTTGGTTACTACCATGAATATAAGAGGGAATTCAGCATGCTTGCCTTGAAATTATTATTGGCTTCTTATTCATGCAGGCTCTGCATTAGCTGCTAATGTATGTAAAAAGATTACTGGACGTCTTACCAGTGCAATAGCAAAACAGGAAGATGTCTCTGTTCAGCTAGAAGCCTTGGATATTATGGCTGATATGTTGAGCAGGTAAGTGTGCCTATTTATTTCCATTACTTGTAATACAGATACTACATTAATTTACTAAAAACCCTTTCTAGTAAATACAGTAAAACTTGGTCAAAAATTATTCATATTTAAATGGTGGCTGTTTTATCAATTTGTGTGATTGGCAGTGAGGGGGAAATAAGCTAATTACAGTAATGTATAAGTATATAATATTGTATAGTAAACATTTTATAGTTCTTTAAAGTAATTAATAAAATTTGTGATTTTAAATTTTTTTTAGCACAGTTCATGTTTTGTTTTACTCATAATATTCTTGCATTCAGTGATGTATTTAGATAAGGAGATGTGCTGGTAGTTACGGATTTTCCAGTTAAAAGAATGCTGGTAATCTTCAGTAACCATATTAATAGTGCATATTTTAGGGGAGGGAGGACCTTGCCTTGTATGTATTTGTTGCTTTTTCACTTTCCTTTGGAAGTCAGATGTTAGAACGTAGACAGACCTAAGCAACTCCTAGGAGAAAATACCTTGAAGGACCTGTCAGTTTCTGATTCTCATATTCATTATAGGCCACCATTATTTGTGTGTATGTTTTCTGTGGCAAATTCAACTTAAAAACAATCAAGTGCCTTCATGTGGGTGTGTGTGTATAAAGTGAGGAGCTATCATCCTGGCACTGAAAGAGCTTATACTTTACGATAGGACATAAGAACACAAATGGCTACAGGGCAGAATGGGACTAAAGACTAACTGGGAGCATAGTGTGTTTTCGGTTTTAAAATGAAGGATTCAAGAAAATAGTTTTTATGGAAAGTGGCATTTGAATTGGGTTTTGAAGAATGGGTAGCACTTTAATAGGTATATGTGCCCAGGTGTAGAATACATAAGTAGTACACGAATGGGGAAGCATATTCTAGTTTTCTAGAATATAGAATGAATAGAAAAGCAGTAGGAAATCATTCTGATAGATTGGGGTCATGTTGAAGTAGATGAGGAATTTATGTTTAATTTGATAAACTGAAAATTCAGACTTTTTGTCCTGTGTGTGATTTAATCACGAATGCTGATTGTCCTGGCACAGGTTTGGGTAGTAGTGACTCATTGAACTATACATTTGAGATGATTTGGAAGAGGGGTGTTGGAACAACAGGAACAATGAAACTATATATAGAGGAAAGCCAATAAGGGAGAGGGAGAACTCAAGAGAAGCTCAGTTTTTTAGTGTCGTGAATCCCCCCCTAAAAAAGCAATACAGAAAGTCAGAATACAGAAAATCATTTAGATTTCTTTTTTTTTTTTTTTTTTCTTGAGATGGAGTCTCACTCTGTCACCCAGGCTGGAGTACAGTTCCGTGATCTCATCTTACTGCAACCTCCGCCTCCTAGGTTCCAGTGATTCTCCTGCCTCAGCTTCTTGAGTAGCTGGGATTACAGGTGCCCACCACCTCGCCTGGCTTAATTTTTGTATTTTTAGTAGAGGCAGGGATTTACCATGTTGGCCAGGGTGGTCTCGAACATCTAACCTCAAGTTATCCACCCGCCTCAGCCTCCCAAAGTGCTGAGATTATAGGCATGAGCCGCCATGCCTGGCCCGGAAAATCATCTAGAGATTTTGGAAGGAGAAAGTGACAAGATTATTGTGTGGTTTTGGTTGTTGTTGTTTTGTGTTTGGTTTTGGTTTTGAGACAGATTTTGGCCCAGGCTGGAGTGCATTGGCATGATCGTGGCACATTGCAGCCTCAATTTACCAGGCTCAGGTGATCCTCCCACTTCAGCCTCCTGAGCAGCTGGGACTACAGGCATGCACCACCACACACAGCTAATTTTTGTGTTTTTTGTAGAGATGAGGTTTTTGCCATGTTGCCCAGGCTGGTCTCGAACTCCTGGGGTCAAGCAATCTACCTGCCTCAGCCTCCCAAAGTGCCAGGATTACAGGTGTGAGCCATCACACCCAGGCTTGTGGTTTTTTTTTTTTTTTTTTTAATACTTTCCCAAGCCAGTTGATTAGATATCCTATAACTGGGGATTTAGGTCTAGATTCCCGGAGTCAGTTTGGCAATGTAAATTTCAGTGCTGCATTCACTTAGCTCAGGTTTCAGTTGCATTGGTAGATAAAGTGATAATTTAATTTTCCTTTCACTATGAATTAGTCTCAACTAAATTTGTGTTCTGAATATTTGCATTGAGGTCAGAGGCCAGACATTTAGTAGTGGCCAGGCATCTTGAATTCATTTGTTGTTTTCTTTCTTTTTTTATTTTATTTTAAGGCAAGGAGGACTTCTTGTTAATTTCCATCCTTCAATTCTGACCTGTCTACTTCCCCAGTTGACCAGCCCTAGACTTGCAGTGAGGAAAAGAACCATTATCGCTCTTGGCCATCTGGTTATGAGCTGTGGAAATATAGTTTTTGTAGATCTTATTGAACATCTGTTGTCAGAGTTGTCCAAAAATGATTCTATGTCAACAACAAGAACCTACATACAATGTATTGCTGCTATTAGTAGGCAAGCTGGTCATAGAATAGGTAAGAAATCTTTTAAAGTTTTAAAGTTTTCTTTAATTAAAAAAATTAATGCATGTTTTTAAAGAACCATTATGCTTTTCTTAGGTGAATACCTTGAGAAGATAATTCCTTTGGTGGTAAAATTTTGCAATGTAGATGATGATGAATTAAGAGAGTACTGTATTCAAGCCTTTGAATCATTTGTAAGAAGGTGAGTTTTTAAGATCTCTATTTTTTACAAAAAGTTTTTCCTTAAGAATAGAATCATAAGGTCTACATTAGGTGTGTGAGGAGAAGTGGCCTTTTGGATTTCAGATATAGCAGATAATACAGTATTTGAAACTAGTGTCATCTTGCTGTTATAAAATGTGGTCATCACATTTATTTTGAAAATTTTTCTTGTCATTGTTAGGACTTTATTTAAAGAATTTTGGAAAGGTATTTATAATTATTTTGGGTTTACTTTAGAAGGGAAGAAATGCCAGTGTAATAATGTAGTTTGTACTGAAAGCCCAGCAGGATAAATTGTCAGAAATAAATAGTGAATTGTCTTTTCAACAATTTCTTAGGTCACATCCATTTTGCTAGGCCAGTGTTTCTCAATTTGGAAACTGATTCTAATACATTTTTTAAAAGCTTAGTAAAAGTTGTATATTTGTGTACTAGAAGGCAATACAAGATAAGTAACATTATTTTTGCTCTTGACTAATGCAGTAGCATGGTGTCTTGAGAACTTACTGGTTGTTTTCTGCATTTATCCCTTGACACTCCTGGTTTTGAGAAGTGGCTTTTAATCATACCGTATTCTGAAAATCAGAAATTGTTGGATTCATTTTTGTTCCTTTAGTTGAGAAACACAAAGTATTCTTTTATTTGCTGGCCCTGTGGGCATTTATATGTTCTGTCCTCTCATTACATCACTAGAAGACCAAGCCTAGGTGAATATGCACTGGCATTTCCACAAATAATCCTAGTTACTGAAGAGCACATTCATCTGGGTTTGGTTTGCTAATAACATGTTGATTATATACCGATTTCTGTCTATTCTGCCACACATTAATCATAACATAGTTAAAATGGGGATTGGGGGAGTTCATCTTAAAATTGATTAAATAAGTACAATTTGAAAGGTAAACCTTTTAAAATAGTAAGTCCATGGGAGAGAAAGAGCAAGAATCATTGGTGCTAGATAGTCTGGGAACTACTCTCCTATGTTATTGCTGGTAATAAAGCAAAATGTGGCAGGTAATGAATCAAGGAGTAAAATACAGCTCTTCAAGGCAGCTTTTGTTTTTGTCTTTAGATGTCCTAAGGAAGTATATCCTCATGTTTCTACCATTATAAATATTTGTCTTAAATATCTTACCTATGATCCAAATTATAATTACGATGATGAAGATGAAGATGAAAATGCAATGGATGCTGATGGTGGTGATGATGATGATCAAGGTATTTCAAATTAAATAGAATCTTTTAAATTTTTATGAAAGACAGTGTTATAGATGAAGATGATTCTTAGTGCAAATTGTACTGTTTGTTTTATTTAGTTATAATAGTGAAAAGGGAAATGATCTCAATATTTGACAATAGCAAATTAAGTTAGAGGGCATCCATGTATTGAACTGTTATGCAACACATTAAAAAATCATGTCTAAAAATCATTCATTAATGCTGTTAATAAGGTGAAAAAGTATGTAGCAAAAATTGCTCACCATGTCCCAATTCTATTTCTTTAAGTATACAGAAAAAAATCTGTATATTTACAACTAGTACCATTACCACTTGTTTTCTCTTGGCTAGCAACTATGTATGATTTTTGGTTTTAAGTACTATTCAGATTTTCTACAAAGCATTTTTGTAAGATAAACCAAGGTTTTAGAAAGAATTGAATCTGTAGAGACACATATTTAGGGCAGCTTGGTTTGAAAGAATATTGGTTTGTTTATTCATAGTTCATGAAAAATTCTAAATACTGTTTGAGGCCCCATTTAATGTTCATTAATAGCTTACAACATTTCTGAGGCTCCTAAGATTGATGCCATCACACGATGATTTATGATATTTACTCTAGAAAGTAGTAGAGCACTTCAAGGACATAGGGGTTGCTCATGTCATTTGTTTCTTGTTTGTATTGGAAGAATCATAATAACAAATATTTAAGTTGGTAAATTACTAGGTAAACAGGTTGATGGATTTTTTGTTATTTTTGAGAATACTTTTTAGTTTGATTCTTTGAATGAATTTATATAACAGCTTTCCTATCAAGTCAGTAATTTCACCCATCTTTAAAAAACAACTACCAAAAGAGTTTCTTAACACCTCTAGCAGCTGCTGCCTAGTTTCTCTCCTCCACAACAGAACTCCTTAAAAGAATGCAGTTCAGTTTTCTTGTTTCCATTCTCTCCTCCAGTGATGGACGAGATTGCAAATGTTTGACTCTGCCTATTGTATTACTCAGTCTCAGCAACAATTCTTTATTTAGCTTCCGGGATACCATTCTAGCCTGGATGTAGTCCTATCATTGTGATTACTCCAGTCTTCCATGCTGTTTCTTCTTCTTTACCCTCACCACTGTGCTTAGAGTATCCCAAGGCTCAGTCCTTGAACTTACCTGTTATACTCTTGATTTTTTTGTTGATCTCATCTAGTCTCCTGGCTTTAGTATCAATATGCTGGCAACCCAGATCCTATCTTTAATCCACATCTCGCTTGTGAATCCAGATTCCCATGCAACTGCTTAATTAATATTGCTGCTTGGATATCTAAAATATCTTTTCCCTACCCCTTCCCCATCTCCCACCTAACCTGTTCTTCTTTAGCCTTTTCCATCTCAGAATGGTACCTCCATTCTTCTTAGCTGATCAGGCCAAAAACCTTTCAGTCATACCTGATTCCTTTTTCCACACATCCCTCAGCTAGTCTTCCACCTCAGAACTATCTTTCATTTTATTGTTTTTATTTTGTTTATCACACTTAGTAACTTTCTGACATACTGTAATTGATGGTCTCCTACCTATTAGAATATAAGTTTCGTGAAGGCTAGACGTCTTAATCTCTTGATTGACTGCTTTATTCCAGTGCCTAGGACAGTGCTTGACACACAGGCAGTCAATAAATGGGTTGTATTAATGAAGGGAAACCTTAGCTTGTATTTTAATATGAATATCTTTTAAAGAAAGCAGTAGCAATGTATATTCCAGGTTTTGAATTTTGTTTTTTTGTGTGCTATATAACAAACCAGGTACTTCACCTGCTTTATCACTTACTATGAATTATACCCATTAAATGACTTTCTACCATGGTGTTTTTGTGATTTATAAAATCAACATAATTTTAGTGAATAAGGACATTTGTTAATTTCTTATAATCTTGTTTTGAATAAAGCTTATATTTCGGGGATGCAATTACCATAGTGTATTGACATGGAAAAAATTTTATGTGCTCTTGATAGTATATTTTGGCAGTATCTTTTAACTTTATTTAAATAGATATTGGTAAATAAGCAAATGTCTTGCACTTAGCAGTATTTGGTTGTATTTTCCTATAATGTGCTAAGGTGAATTTTAAGCTTTTGAGTTGGAAAATTTTATTATTTTATTATATATTGTAGAATCTTCTAAGGCCTAGCTGGCTACATTTGACTGTAAAACTAAGCTAATTGGAATAAAAGCCAGTAAAAAGATATTACTCCGCTCAATTATTTCAAGGCTATGTATAGTCTTATCTAAGAATAAAGAAATTATTGTGAGATAATTTTAGACTATCATGATAACTGCTAATATTTCTGCCACCTTTCTGACTTCATATTACCCAACTAATTAAACCTGATGGTGTTAGAAAGAAAGGCTTTCTGGAGATTTCACACACATGTTATCTATCAAGTATAGATAAGTGAGATGCAATTCTTAGTGCTTCTGCTTTGAATGTTTAAGGTTTAGCATTAGGGGAAAAAAATGGTCCTCTGTTAAGCGTGCAGCATTTTCTTGGTATAATTAAGCAAAAATGGTTTTGTTAAAGTACATTAAGACAAAATTGTGAAAGATTTAGAATATACATGTTTGTTCCTCACAGCTTATCAACAAGTTGAGTGAAAAGCCTTGTAGTCACAAAGCTGATGTCAACTTTCTTTTTATTCCCAGAAGATTAGTTCTACAGTGTTTTGGGATTGGTAACCATTCTTTTTATCACCTACTCTATTACCACAAATCCATTTCATGGTTTGTCTTATAAAGCCCCTGATTGTTTGCTTGATTTTTCCTATGCTGTTAAGTTCTTTGAATTTTGTTTCAAAGGCTAGGAAATTTATGACTATAAGTATTTATATTCTAAAGAAGTTGAATGTTTTAATTGATGATTTTAAAGGGTTACAAATAAGCAGCAGTTCATTACAAAATAAATGAGAAAATGTTAAACTAATTAAAAATACAATTATGTTTGTTTTTTAAGTTTAATTTATGTGCAGATTTATAGAAGTAACAAGCTCTTTGTTCAATTTCTACTTCTGTTGAAACCTGCCTGTTGCTGTATATGTTACTGGAAAGTTAGATTAACTGATTTGGTTAAGAATATCAATTCATTTTCTGTTTTAAATGATATACTTCTCTTGTCATTAATAGCCTGTTTACATTAAAACTTACTCTTAGGGAGTGATGATGAATACAGTGATGATGATGACATGAGTTGGAAAGTGAGACGTGCAGCTGCGAAGTGCTTGGATGCTGTAGTTAGCACAAGGCATGAAATGCTTCCAGAATTCTACAAGACCGTCTCTCCTGCACTAATATCCAGATTTAAAGAGCGTGAAGAGAATGTAAAGGCAGATGTTTTTCACGCATACCTTTCTCTTTTGAAGCAAACTCGTCCTGTGCAAAGTTGGCTATGTGACCCCGATGCAATGGAACAGGGAGAAACACCTTTAACAATGCTTCAGAGTCAGGTGGGTTTTAAAGTAAAGTTTAGAAAATTATGATAATAAATGCAATGCTTTTAAAATTATCTTTATATGGAAATGTGAGTTCCAAAATATAGAGAGAGAAGCAGAAAGTTCTAGGATATGTTTATATAGGTAATGCATGTTCATATTATGTTACTTGTAAACTATTCTAATTGAAGTATTCTTGGTTTTACATGATAAACAATATTTAAATAATTTTAAGATTCAGTAAAGTAATCTTTATCTCTGGTGTTAATAGAGAAGTCTTAGAGCTGTGGAGTCATACTACTTGTGATCACATAACTGACTTCACTTCTAATTTAGGTGTGTGATCTTGGGCAAGTTATTTAGTCATTTTATTAAACTTCACTTATTTGTAAAAAGAATGTACTTAGAAATATCTGCCTGTGGTTGTGAAAGCTGGATGATCTGTGTAGAGCATTCAGTGTAGTGCCTACTACATATATGCTTGATATACGCCAGTACTTACTAATAAAATACACACTTTTTCACTCGAGGGCATTTTTTTTCTAAGATCCTAAACATTAGAGCTATTATATTGCTCCCATTTATTGAATATTTATTACATACCAGGCATTCTCCTATCTTACATGTAATCTCTACAGTAGCCCTATGGGATGCACAAATAGTAGATCAATTTTTATAGATTACAAAACAGATATTGCCAGGGATTAAACCAGTGGAGAGGACGGGACACACATACTGTATCTATCTTGTTTTTAAGTAGAAATAAATACATTTTTGTGGTGAACTTACTCATAAAGGTGAATGTTGAAGATTAATTGTAGAAGGAAATGAGATAAAGTGTATGGAGGATATATGCAAGTGAGTGAGTATATAGAAGTCAGGTATTGCTCAGTAGAGTTGCCAGGAATTCTGACAATGCTAAGGAAAGTTAGACAATTTTTTTGTTTTGTCTAGTTCTTAGATCATTGTGTAATTACGGTGTGTGTCCATGTAGTTTGGTTGTTGGGATTTTTCTTGGCTTTGTTTTTGTTTTTAATCTCTACTTGCTTTGCTGTTGAGGTATTCTAGAAGTTCCGTTTATAGCTTTGCATCCATAAGATTTGTTAGTAGAGACCTGATTTGTTTTACTGACTAGCAAAACATTAGAAAGTTTAGAGCAGATGTCTTTTAATCATACCCCTGCTGCTTGTAGCTACATTTGAAGTGAGGTTGATTCCTTGTAACAGCAAATGGAAAGTAAGAAAAGGACCTGTACGATGGTTGCTTTTCCATAATTTGTCTTGTTTTCTTTGATTTTTATCTGTGCTGTTGTCATTCAAAATACCATTTATAAATTAACCTCCTAAATTTTTGATTGAAAATATGATTTGATTAATTTATTTATTCCTTTTTTATTTTTTTGAGATGGAGTCTCGCTCTGTTGCCAGGCTGGAGTGCAGTGGTGCTATCTCGGCTCACTGCAACCTCCACCTCCTGGGTTCAAGCAATTCTCCTGCCTCAGCCTCCTGAGTAGCTGGGAGTACAGGCGTGCACCACCACGCCCAGCTAATTTTTGTATTTTTAATAGAGATGGGGTTTCACCATGTTGGCCACAATGGTCTCGATCTCTTGACCTCGTGATCTGTCTGCCTCAGCCTACAAAGTGCTGGGATTACAGGCATGAGCCACTGCGCCCAGCCTATTAATTTCTTTTTAGTCATGTATGTTTCACAATTAAAACTTAAGTAGGGAAGACTGTTTTGTTGCTCTCTGGAAAGCTAAATGATAGCTTTTCTGTAATTTCTTATCAGTATCAAGCAAATATAGTTACAAGAGAACATATATAATACATGCAACAAACTTGATCTTGTGTTAGCAACAGCAGTAGATAGCTGAATTAGGAATTTAACAAAAAAAGATAAACTCTTCCCTTTATCCTCATTCTCCGTAATTCATGTTAAGTGTACTGAGCAAATACCAACAGCTGAACCAGCTAATGAGTATATGATAATTGCAGGTTCCCAACATTGTTAAAGCTCTTCACAAACAGATGAAAGAAAAAAGTGTGAAGACCCGACAGTGTTGTTTTAACATGTTAACTGAGCTGGTAAATGTATTACCTGGGGCCCTAACGCAACACATTCCTGTACTTGTACCAGGTATGAAAGAAACATAAATCTCTTTTGGGACTTACCGTAGCCTTTTTGTTAGGACTTAGATAAGCTTAAATAATTGTTTCCTTTTAAAGGAGTATTTGTGACAACTTAATATGCACATAGAGCTAACTTTTTAATCTAACAGTCTTGAATACCTGAAGTTAGAAGTTTGTGAGTAAAAGGTTAAAAGTCTTACCCTAAAATATTTGGCTGTAATATTTATTGTAGATGGTGAAAGTTTCTACTTATAGAAATAATATAATGAAGTGGGAACATTAGCAGTACTATAGGGGTTGATTTTTAATTTTTCTCTCTTAAAAGTCTGCACAGCAATGATTGGAGTTTTTGTTGGCTTTTTAGGAATCATTTTCTCACTGAATGATAAATCAAGCTCATCGAATTTGAAGATTGATGCTTTGTCATGTCTATACGTAATCCTCTGTAACCATTCTCCTCAAGTCTTCCATCCTCACGTTCAGGCTTTGGTTCCTCCAGTGGTGGCTTGTGTTGGAGACCCATTTTACAAAATTACATCTGAAGCACTTCTTGTTACTCAACAGCTTGTCAAAGTAATTCGTCCTTTAGATCAGCCTTCCTCGTTTGATGCAACTCCTTATATCAAAGATCTATTTACCTGTACCATTAAGAGATTAAAAGCAGCTGACATTGATCAGGAAGTCAAGGAAAGGGCTATTTCCTGTATGGGACAAATTATTTGCAACCTTGGAGACAATTTGGGTTCTGACTTGCCTAATACACTTCAGATTTTCTTGGAGAGACTAAAGAATGAAATTACCAGGTTAACTACAGTAAAGGCATTGACACTGATTGCTGGGTCACCTTTGAAGATAGATTTGAGGCCTGTTCTGGGAGAAGGGGTTCCTATCCTTGCTTCATTTCTTAGAAAAAACCAGAGAGCTTTGAAACTGGGTACTCTTTCTGCCCTTGATATTCTAATAAAAAACTACAGTGACAGCTTGACAGCTGCCATGATTGATGCAGTTCTAGATGAGCTCCCACCTCTTATCAGCGAAAGTGATATGCATGTTTCACAAATGGCCATCAGTTTTCTTACCACTTTGGCAAAAGTGTATCCCTCCTCCCTTTCAAAGATAAGTGGATCCATTCTCAATGAACTTATTGGACTTGTGAGATCACCCTTATTGCAGGGGGGCGCTCTTAGTGCCATGCTAGACTTTTTCCAAGCACTGGTTGTCACTGGAACAAATAATTTAGGATACATGGATTTGTTGCGCATGCTGACTGGTCCAGTTTACTCTCAGAGCACAGCTCTTACTCATAAGCAGTCTTATTATTCCATTGCCAAATGTGTAGCTGCCCTTACTCGAGCATGCCCTAAAGAGGGACCAGCTGTAGTAGGTCAGTTTATTCAAGATGTCAAGAACTCAAGGTCTACAGATTCCATTCGTCTCTTAGCTCTACTTTCTCTTGGAGAAGTTGGGCATCATATTGACTTAAGTGGACAGTTGGAACTAAAATCTGTAATACTAGAAGCTTTCTCATCTCCTAGTGAAGAAGTCAAATCAGCTGCATCCTATGCATTAGGCAGCATTAGTGTGGGCAACCTTCCTGAATATCTGCCATTTGTCCTGCAAGAAATAACCAGTCAACCCAAAAGGCAGTATCTTTTACTTCATTCATTGAAGGAAATTATTAGCTCTGCATCAGTGGTGGGCCTTAAACCATATGTTGAAAACATCTGGGCCTTATTACTAAAGCACTGTGAGTGTGCAGAGGAAGGAACCAGAAATGTTGTTGCTGAATGTCTAGGAAAACTCACTCTAATTGATCCAGAAACTCTCCTTCCACGGCTTAAGGGGTACTTGATATCAGGTAGGTATCTAGATTTTCTTACTTAAAAATTTTTTTTATTGGTAGTTGGTTGCCTTAAAAGATGCCTAATAAAGAAGTTAAGCCATGTCTGTATTTTCTTAAACCTAAAAGCTAAGTATGTGATAAAACTGTCTTTTGTAGTATGGAATGATATTCAAATGACATGTTGTTGTTTTAAAGGATAGAGTGGTAATCAGATAATGGTTAAATCTGTTCTAAGTCCTCATGATAACTATATTTTAATGTTACTATATTGTGTTAAAATGCAGAAAAGACGTATCTAATGAATTAACATAATCTGAAGAGCTTATTGATACTAATTACAATAAGTATAATTGGTGAAAGCACTTTTTTCAAATGAAAGATTCTGGAAGAGTTTTCAAATTTACCAGTGTCATCCCCATTAGAACAAGTAAAAGGTAGTAATATTAATAGCAGTAATAGCCATTCATTCTTAGACACTGCTTTCTTTTTTAGTAAAAAATTTGAAGATTTTTAAGCAGTTTTGGATTTAGCTAGTTCTATTTTGTGAGGGCGAGATCCTCCACTGCTGCTTCAAGTCCCTCCCCAGAAGGAATTGTTTCTTTTGAAATCTAATGGGATTATATTTTAGGCTCATAAGTGAGTTAACTTTGCTCCTTTGGATTCATGTGTGCAATAAGAAATACCCTTCTTGGCCTAGGAGAATTCTAAGGAATTGAAGACACTGGTGTTATTTGAAGTGATTTAAAAATGATGTCCCTGAGTTTTAGTTGACTACCTACCAATAGACTTGCAATTTATTTTTAACTAGGCTCATCATATGCCCGAAGCTCAGTGGTTACGGCTGTGAAATTTACAATTTCTGACCATCCACAACCTATTGATCCACTGTTAAAGAACTGCATAGGTAAGTGGAAACAAAGATAAACATACTGATTTTTGGACTTTAGAATTCTTAAGAAACTCTTGAACTTAGTAACTAGAAATATTGAGGAATTAAAATGCTTATAAAATAATTGTTTAAAAGAAAATTGAAAAGATCTTACAACTTTTAACAAATTGCATTTGCCTATATTGTTTGTAATTATTCCTAGATGATTTTGCACATAAATGAAGTTATAATATACCAGCATGTCTTTAGAGTCAACTACATATTTGATAGCCATATTTTTGGGGTGACCTAAGATAGCTTTAGTGGATAAAGCAAAAAGATACTAGATTTGTTTGGCCAGTCTGAAGTTTCTCCCTAGATTTAAATGAATCTTGCTTGAGCTATTAAGGCCTCAAATTTCAATTATTACTTCTAATACCCAAGGAGACCTATGGAGATTTCCATATTTAAGGTCAAAATGACCTAAGAATAAAAAATAAAGCGGGGGAGAGCTAATTCCCAGAAGAACTAAGAGGAGATAACCCAAGAAAAACTAAGGCTTCTCTATTTCTGTGAAGACAAGAATTAGCTTTTGGGATTATTTCTGATTTTATAACCTCCTTGTATTTTGTTTTTATCATTGGTTTTCCTAGAGTTTGATAGTAGCCAAAAACACCTCAGAATTTTGTTTGTTGCTTTCTTGAGGACAGGATAATAGAGATAACCATCAGGGAGGATTGAGGGATTTGGCAAAGAAGCTTTGGAGCTTTGTGCCATTCTGCAGCATGCCAGAAAGAAAAAAAATACAATATAAAATTTGAACTGCATAGAAAGGGATTGCCAATTCAGAATAAGGAAGGCACAGGCACAAATGGGTTCTATTGCTAGGGCCTAGAAATTATTTAAAGTCTATGTGATAAACTTCTTATTGCCATTTCCCCCACCCATTTTCTGCTTTGATGTATTTATTGAGGACATTGGTATTATGCAAAATAGGACAGAGGAAGAGGCGCCTGCCATATCTCTAGAAATACCTTTCCATGTTGACAGCAGTCAACCAGTATGCATTGTTGATACAGTTACTCAGCCAGGTAGTTAGCATTCTAATTGAATTATGATCTAGTTAAGTATTCATGACTATTTGAACATCAGAACCACCTAGGAAACTTTAAAAATTGAAATTGCTAGTTCATGACACCATTTTGTCCATAATAGCAATATTTTAGATGCTTTACTGAAAGCAGATATATACTCTATTGTAATTACTCTTCTATCTACCAGTTTAGCATGCAAATAAAGGGGAGGGGAGATTAGTTTGGTACATTTATATTGCTTTTGAAACGACTCTGTCTCTCAGACTTTTTTTTTTTTTTTTTAAATCAGTGCTGGAACTTTCTTGGATATCAACATTGGGTTTGCCAATCTACAGTATCTGAAGTCTCTTTCCTCCCATATTTTCAAATTGCTGGTTTTTCAAGTTGGCATTCAAGTCTTTTGTTATCTCTCCTACATTTCCCTGTGTATTCTAAAAGATTTCTGATGATAGAGTTGAGATCATATAATGATGAATAATAGCTACATGTGAATACTTAGTATGTACTAGACATTGTCTTCAACAATATATGCACCGTTTATTCTGCTCAGTATAGCTCTAAAAGGTTTATAATCCTCATTTTATTGACTGAGAAACTGTGGTGAGAAACTGAGGTTCTCGCCTAAAGTAACTTGCACAAAATCATACATTTAACAAGTAAAATGGTTTGAACCACCATCCATGTAACTCCAAAGGTCTTTGCATTATACTTTCTTGCCCACATTTGCAAGAGTAAGCAGACTTTTAAAATACCTAGATGGCTTCTCTGGCTTTTGTCCTATGTTAGCTTTCAATTTTCTCCTTTTATATTATTTTCCTGTGAATTCATGTATTTCTTACTGAAGGCAGAAATAAAGTAGGGCTTTTGGAGGCACGTTTCTCTTTCATTTGATTAATTGTATATCTGCTAATAGTACTCCATCTTTATTAAGCAATGGGTCTGTCTTCACCTCATTTTTTTATTCTTATTTTGAACTTGGTTTAAAAATATTTTTGTTGCTGCTTTTAGTGAACTACAAGGAGAATCATGCATGTTATTAGTCTTTTTAGCTGCTGTCTCTGTCATATCTTACATCTATAGAAGTGATATTGAGGAACTTTATGGACTCTTCTTCCATACCCTCTGCATTATAAGTGCTGAGAGTGGATTATCAGTTGAAAATATATTCACCTTCAGAAATGATAGTTGCCTTGCTGCTGAAAGAAACTTTATGGTTCACTTAGTATTTCATCAGGTTCTTCCCTGACCGTCACTGAAGAAATAACAATGACACCAGCAAAAATAAATTATATCAACTTAGAGAAAATACAATGTATATTATATTTTAAGTTTATCATGTCTGTCTGTTGCTTTTCTTGTAATATTTCAGGTGATTTCCTAAAAACTTTGGAAGACCCAGATTTGAATGTGAGAAGAGTAGCCTTGGTCACATTTAATTCAGCAGCACATAACAAGCCATCATTAATAAGGGATCTATTGGATACTGTTCTTCCACATCTTTACAATGAAACAAAAGTTAGAAAGGAGCTTATAAGAGAGGTAAGTTAGATCACACTGTTTATCTGAGCTTGTCTTTGACTTAAGTATTGTATATCCACACATTCTTTTTTGCTTTAACAGGTAGAAATGGGTCCATTTAAACATACAGTTGATGATGGTCTGGATATTAGAAAGGCAGCTTTTGAGTGTATGTACACACTTCTAGACAGTTGTCTTGATAGACTTGATATCTTTGAATTTCTAAATCATGTTGAAGATGGTTTGAAGGACCATTATGATATTAAGGTAAGATGTTTGTGCCTATTTATACAATGTTTTAGAAGAAGACTTTGCTAGAGCAACTTTCACCCTTGTAATTTACTCATGTGTCTGAGAAAAATCAGGTTGTCTGTCAAGATTTTGATAGGCATATTGTAAACTATAAAGTGCAAAAGTAATAGGCAGTGTAACACCAGTTGACATGTGAGAAAGATCCAGAGCCCTTTTTATTGGAGGAGGAAGTGGCAGTGGATGCAAAATGCTGTGTGCCCACTTGCTTAGTGAATAGTCCCTAGATCCTTTCCCTCAAAAAAGTCCCAACAGATTTTGCTGTTTAAAGTATAAATCTGTAACTTTCTGGCCTGTCTTAACATTGGACCATAGTTGCTACCCATGGAGGGTTTTCTTAGCATTGTCTTGATTAATTCTTCTGAGCTACCATTGGGGCTAGTCTGAATTGTAACTATATTATTTACCTGAATGAGGAATTTTTGTTTTTCAATATAATATACTGTGTTTAATATCAAGAATTTTGTTAGAGGACATGGAACTTTTCAGATATACAAAACAATCTGTAGAAGCAACTTGAGAGAAATCATACTGCGTCTTATGTTTGGATAATTAATTTTGCATATAAGTGTTCCTTGTTTTCCTGTGTGTTCATCTCCATTTAAAATGTGAACAGTAAAAGGGTGATTTGAAAAATAAAAAATACATGCATTGTGTCTTTTTCATCCACTCTTCCATTTAGGGCTTTTGGCCAAGCGGGGCAAAAGTGGTAACTCAGCAGTAATTCAGCCATACTACCTGAACTCCTACTCTTAGGTTTCCATGTGTGGTAGTGACCTGAGCCTCTCAAAGTTCAATGAAGAGAGCCTCCCTACCAAGAAGTAAAAGGACGTGCTAGTTTAATTCTATGAATTTATAGTCCAAGAGAAAAAGGTTTATGGGTTATCAGGTTTTACATGGATTAATCTGAATAACTGGTCAACTCTGTTATGATAGTGGAAACTTATTACGAAATTGTGTTCCAGTTCAGTAATTTTCTAGTTCTATGATTCTCAATTCTGGTGCACATGAGCTTTAAAAAATAAAAATAAAAAAATAATGTGTGGCAATATTCTGACAGGTTCAGTAAAACTCTGGGGATGGGGCTTGAAGAATGGGTATGTTTCTAAAGCTCTCTGGATGACTCTAATGTGCAACCAAGATTGAAAACCACTTTTCTAGTTCTTGTATCTGTTTGAGACAGATTTGTCTCAAACCTTACCTGAGTTAAGTGCTAAAGAGACCTCACCTATAATATGCTGCTCAATAGACCTCACCTAAAATACAATCTGGTGAGGTCTCTTTAGCACTTAACTCAGATAAAGTTTGAGACAAATCTGTCTGATTCTGATTGGCAGATTACATTAAAAGGAAGCTTTACTTTGCATGCTAGTTATTTCCTTTAAAGGATTTGTCAGAACTTAGAATTTTGTTTTTAGAAAATGATGTCAAATCTAAATTCTGTCTTTTTTATTCCTAATAGATGCTGACATTTTTAATGTTGGTGAGACTGTCTACCCTTTGTCCAAGTGCAGTACTGCAGAGGTTGGACCGACTTGTTGAGCCATTACGTGCAACATGTACAACTAAGGTAAGAAATGATAAGTATCAACCTAGGTCAGACTTGGTGTATTGGGGATTCCTAGCCAATTCTTTTCTTTAGCTTTCCAAATATAACTATTCCAGTGCTCTGTGTAGCAGTTGGTTTAAAAAGTTAACCTATCAAATACTGATGTTTTATAAAACTTAGCACTGTTAACGGCTATTCTTAAAAGTTTTTGTTTATTGCTATATCAATATGTTAACATTTTGAAGTACTGATACATATTTGAAGTACTGATATGGGATAAAATGTGATCAGGCCACAAAAGAGGAAGTTTTTAATTCTGGTTGGAAGGGGAGTCAGAAGGTTTCATATTAGGGTGACAACATTTGCAATGAACCTTGAAAAATCAAGATTTTTTTTTTTAGACCAAGAAGATGAAACAGGCTTTGAATAAAGGCCTGGGATGTCATCATATGGTGTGCTGAAAAAGTGAATAATAGAGTATAGCAAAGAATAGGGTAGCTAGAGGAGTACTTTCTTGATGGGGGTCAAAGTGTGAGACTTGCTAAGCAGATAGTTGAAACAAAGAGTGTCCTACTCTCTTTGTTAAAATCATCTGGGTCTAGATTTTCTGTTTTTATAATGGGGCTTTGTGTAAAATATTCCCTTAAAAGGAGACAGCTACTTTAAAAATAAGTTTAAAAACAGTTGTTCTTAGAATGTAATATGCCTTGTGAACCTACGAGAGTAGCTTTTACCAGGAAGATCTTATGTGCTTAAATTTTGTTCATGTAAGAGCTGTCTTTTATAGCATGTAATCTAAGTTTACTCCATCTTACAGGTAAAGGCAAACTCAGTAAAACAGGAGTTTGAAAAACAAGATGAATTAAAGCGGTCTGCCATGAGAGCAGTAGCAGCACTGCTAACCATTCCAGAAGCAGAGAAGAGTCCACTGATGAGTGAATTCCAGTCACAGATCAGTTCTAACCCTGAGCTGGCGGCTATCTTTGAAAGTATCCAGAAAGATTCATCATCTACTAACTTGGAATCAATGGACACTAGTTAGATGTTTGTTCACCATGGGGACCATTACCTATGACCATACAATGCACTGAATTGACAGGTTAATCATAAGACATGGAAAGAGAAGTGTCTAAAAGCTTCAAAATGTTCCACTTTTTTTTCCTTCATGGAGACTGTTTGTTTGGCTTTCTTCCATTGTTGTTTTTGTAGCATTTATTTCAGAAATGTGTATTTCCATAATCCAGAGGTTGTAAAACCACTAGTGTTTTAGTGGTTACAGCAACATTTGAAATGGAAACTAAAAGTTAGGATTTTATGGAGTATGGAGATAGGGTCCAGTATCTATTTACCCTGTAATGTTTAGGATTAAAATGTTGAAATTTTGTGACCATGAATTTCTTTCTTTTATAAATTTTCTCATTTAAAAATCAAAAATCTTGTAAAACAAAAACCATGTTTCTTTTTCGTTTTCAGCAACGTAAATTGATTTTTAGCTGGCAGACAAGAATATCCATATAAGATTTGTTACCATTTCAGAGAGTTTGGCAATTTTTAAAAGATAATAAGGTATCATTTTTAAGTATGAAAATTAACAATATCCCTGTTGCACACACTAATTTTGCATGAGCAAGTTTACAAATATGTATTGTCTGTAAAGGAGCATGTGCAGATTATTCATAATATAGAAGTTAAAATAAGTATTAGTGCAATTTTCAGATATTTATTTTTGCACAGAAAACACATTATCTGGAGAGAAAGGAGAATTTTTGAGACTTGGGTTTTCTTAATGCCAGTGTGAATTTGCAGATGTTTTCAGCAAATCAAGTCACAGTAACAATTTGCCACTTTTTTCTATTATAAATCTTCTTTCTTAAATTTTGAGTATTTAAGTGCTCAGTTTTTCTCAGTTACCCATTTGTGTGCGTGTGTTTCCACTTAGAAATTCTTAAAACCAGATTTTTCTTTCATTCCCTTTGGATGTCTACATTCCTTAACAAAGGATATAAATACTGTGTATGCTTTTGAATTTTTATTTTTAGGAAAATTCTGAAGCCAGCTATCACAGGTTTGTTAGCTAATAATAGTATTTTCTTTTAGTTGAGGTAGGTTTTTCCCCATTTCCTGTAGAGCTAATTTACATATTGTATTTGGTAAGTGTTCACTACTTTTCCTGATTAAGGGATCTGTGCTGGGGAACAAAGCTTTTGCAGTACCTTATATTGTAGTTAAAATTTTATTTAACATATCCTTCAGTGAGCTCATTTCACACTGTAGCCTCTTCCTTAAAATTTGTGGTGCTCCTGTAACAGTAAGAACTAATTCTGAAATAAAAGACATCTCCTAATGCTGTGCAAACATAGTTTACATGTATTGAAGGAGGCAGTTGTTAAATTGAGTGACCAATTTTAAGCAATCAGATATTTGAAAACTGCACCCTTTATTTTTGAAACTGTGAATTAGAAACACTTTTCCTGCTGTATTACTACCTGCTTTAACATCCAAATATACAGTGATTTTAAATGATAACATACTGTGGTTATTAGATTAACAGGTTGATTTTGAATTTTCAGATGATAATGCAGAAGACATCACTTCTAGGAAGGATTTTGACTAGTGCATTGATGTTGAAGTTGGTGCCATTTCAAAATGTGGCAGGTGATAATCTTATACCATAATTTGCATAAAACTGTAATAGAAGTTTATTTTGAGATGTTAGTATATTATGTACTATGCATTTCTGTGGTACAGATGTTGTGGATATATTTAAGTATTTGGTTACATGGTTTCACAATAAATTACAATACTGCAGGCTCTAGGACCGAATAGGAGACTGACATGCATATGTTGTGTGAATGTCTTAGTTGGGTAAAGTTAAATCCAAATACTTCAACTGGCTTTTTCTTCAGTTTGTTTGTTTTTGACTTTCAAGATGCATGTTTTGTTTTGTTTTGCTTTGTTTTTGTCTTGCAAGCCACCTCATTTTTCTAACAGTTGAAATTCTTTTAGTACTAAAGAAATAGATGCTGCTCTTTTATGGCTTTAGTGTTTATATACCTGTTTATATGCATACATTAACAAAGTTAGTAACAGCAGTGCTTAGAATTTCAATGCTGAGTCATACTGATGATTAACTCCATACTCCTAGTGGTGATGTGGTCCAGATACTGGAATGGAAGTGGCAGGATGTGGAGTCCAGACATAGTCTACCACTCATGCTACCTACTAATAATATTAAGGTGTTACACTTAGCAATTTGTCACATGTACGCTTCTGAGGAGATCTAAAAGTTAATACAAAACCAAGCTGTTTATTGATTTTCATGAGAACATTTAAGTTAGTTGAGGTCTACCTGATTTATTTTAAAAGAAGGCAGAGGGCTGGGCGTGGTGGCTCACGCCTGTAATCCCAGCACTTTGGGAGGCTGAGGCGGGCAGATCACGAGGTCAGGAGATCGAGACCATCCTGGCTAACACTGTGAAAACCCGTCTCTACTGAAAATACAAAAAATTAGCCAGGCATGGTGGCAGATGCCTGTAGTCCTAGCTGCTACAGCTGAGAGGCAGGAGAATGGTGTGAACCCAGGAGGCGGAGCTGGCAGTGAGCCAAGATCACGCCACTGCACTCTGGACTGGGAAACAGAGCGAGAGTCCGTCTCAAAAAAAAAAAAAAAAAAAAAAAAAACAGGAAATTTGGTATGGCAGGGCCTAACCTAAAAGGTTATTTATAAAATCAGTAGCACTGAATGATAATTTTTTAAATGATGATCATGTATTTTATTAATGATATCTGAAAGCTGCTTAACCATTAGGAATTAGAATTCTTTAAGGGTTAGAGTATGATGATTTCATCAAATGTTTGAATATTTACATAATTTTTATGTAACCGTAAACCAAATTAGTCTTTTTTTCTTCATACTTTTCTTTGGTAAATAGTGAAGAAATAACATAGGGGCATATCTAATTAACCAGTTCTAGTGGGTGTTGTTATATCTTTATATCTAGTTCAGTCTCAGATATATGAATATGATTATATAGTCATGATTGAAGTTCAAAATGAGGAAGCATACAAAATCCTCAGCCACTGAAAAATTCAGTTAACTTGTTTATACTCCTGTTAGCTGTAATTAGTCACAAGACAAAGTATATAGTAATACTTTGTAATAAAGTAACATTTTCTGCCCACATTAATTTTACTAAATACCTAAATTGTTAAAATTAATTGCCAATTTCTAGATATATTATGCTTAGTAAGTGTTTTGAAGTTAAAAGACCTTAAACATTTCGGCAAGTAAATTTTGGATTCCAGCTCTGTTTTAAACTGAATCCTAATTTTCAAACCACTGCTACCCCAGATTCATACCTCTTTTTGAAATCTTGTTTATGGAATGGAAAATTGACAGTATGGCAATAGTTTATTTACTGATTGGACAAAGGATATTCTGGTTTTAACTGACTTTTCCATTTAAATAAAATTCCTTTGATAATTTTGGTTGCAAAAGTGGAACACAGTGGAAGTATTTGACTACAGGCTACCAAAATCTCATCAGATAAGGCTGTTTTCTTAGAGGAGATGCAAAATGAAATCATACATTTTCCTTTTCCAATACAGTAAATTGCTCGTTTTCCTATTAATACCAGAAAAGATTTTGTAAACACCTTTGCTGTAGTTTCAGGCAAGATCTTTCAGTAACATGTTTTTGCTCTTTGTAACTTAGAAAGTTAGCTCTGAATCCAAAAACTACTGAAGGGAGTAATGCATATAATTTTACTTTACTTTGTTGGGCCCTATAATGCCAGGGTGTCAGGTTTCAAAATGATATTTAGTAGACAGAAATACCTAATTTTGTTTGGGGAGTCTTAATACCCTGTCCTCTTCATACCTTATTAGTGGTGATTTTAGCAAGTTATAATTATTTTGCTGAGGTCTTAGAAAGCTTATGCTATGTAAAGTGACATTGTTTCCAGATTAGGAAGTATTGGAATTAATTTGCTATTGCCAGTAAGTAATGGTTGATGGATATTAAGTGATTTTAGTCTAGAATGCTCTCACAAAAATAGTAAAGAATTGTACTTCAGGGCCAGATGGCGGCTCACGCCTGTAATCTCAGCACTTTGGGAGGCCAGGGTGGGGGATCACTTGAAGACAGGAGTTTAAGACCAGTCCTAGGCAACACAGTGAGACCCTGTCTCTACCAAAAAAAAGAAAAAAAAAAATCAACAACATGCAACCATAAGAATGGATGAGATGGCCCTAAAAGAATAAGGATTACATATAATGAGAATACATGTGGGCTGAAATACCTAGTGAACAATGTTTAAGGGAAACTGAAGTGCAAATGGCCTCACAGGTTTGTTTTTGTGTTTGAGACAAGGTCTCACTCTGTTGCCTAGGCTGGAGTACATAGCACAAACATGGTTCACTGCACCTCAGCTTCCTGGGCACAAGTGATTCTCCCACCTCAGCCTCCCGAGTAGCTGGGAGTATAGGTGTGTGCCACCACATCCAGCTAATTTTTTTATTTCTTTGTAGAGATGGGGTCTCATGACCTTGTCCAGGATGATCTCAAACTCCTGGGGCTCAAGCAATCCTGTATTGGCCTCCTAAACTGCTGAGATTATTGCAAGTGCCTCCTTGTCCAGCCACATGTTGTTGATTTCTTTATTCTTTTTTTCTTTCTTAATTTTTTTTTTTTTTTTTGAGATGGATGGAGTCTTGCTTTGTCTCCCAGGCTGGAGTGCAGTGGCGCGATGTCGGCTCACTGCAACCTCTGCCTCCTGGGTTCCAGCGATTCTCCTGCCTCAGCCTCCCAAGTAGCTGTGATTACAGGCGTGTGCCACCATGCCTAGCTAATTTTTGTATTTTCAGTAGAGACGGAGTTTTGCCATGTTGGCCAGGCTGGTCTCAAACTCCTGATCTTAGGTGATCCACCCGCCTCGGCCTCCCAAAGTGCTGGGATTACAGGCGTGAGCCACGTCGCCCAGCCAGTTTCTTAATCTATACATCTAGCCCAGTCCATGCCCCTATTTCAGACTATTACATCCAACCACCTGCTATACATCTCCAAAAGGTATCTCAAACACAGCATATCTAAAGCTGAAGTCATCATCTTTCCCTGGTTTTTCCTGTCTCTTAGCTGATGGCATCCCATTTACCCAGTCATTCAAACTGGAAATCTAAAAGCCTCAGCATGAGTTTGGAGGCAGAATAGGATAAAGACCAAGGACTCTGGGAGGCCAAGGCGGGTGGATCGCCTGAGGTCAAGAGTTCAAGACCAGCCTGGCCAACATGGCGAAACCTCGTCTCTGCTAAAAAAAACACAAAGAAATTAGCCGGATTTGGTGGCACATGCCTGTAGTCCCAGCTATGTGGGAGGCTGAGGCAGGAGAATTGCTTGAACCTGGGAGGTGGAGGTTGCAGTGACCCAAGATTGCATGCACCACTGCACTCCAGCCTGGGTGACAGCGAGACCCTGTCTCAAAAAAAAACAAGGACTCTACAGACAGACATCATATATCATAATAGTTTGAATCCTGGCTGTTAGCTGTTAGACTTGGGTAAATTATTTAACCTCAACTTTCCCTGTCTATAAAATGGGAATTAAAATAGTAGCACCTTACAGGGTTATTGTGAGGATTAAATAGGAACATTGTATAAAGCACTTAAAACATTACCTGGCACATACTAAGTGTAATACAATTGTTAACTCTTACTAGCATTTTGTCCCTTTTATTTCCTAAGTATCTCTCATGCCCATCTCCGTTATTCTTTTGGCTTAAGACCTCATTTCCTCCTTATCTATTGACTGGACTGCGGCAAATGCCTGCTAATCGTTATTTTTGTGTTCATTCATTTAGCAAGCCAATTTATTACACGCTTAGGGTGCTGCCAGGACTACAAAAGCTGTTGAGACTGTACTTGATATAAAGAAGCTTGCTGATTATCATGGGAAGACTGACATAAGGAAGCACCATAAAATTCTGCTCTATGTGTGGTATACACAGGGGATACTGGGGATTAACAATTGAAGGTATCGTCCATTCAACGTGAGTGGGACAGAAACAATTCATAAAGGAGATGAAATGTCTTGAGGAATGAGCTCTTCCTTAGAAGAATGGTTTTCAAATGAGTGTGCATCACAGTCACCCGTAGGACTTATTAAAACAGATCGCTGGGCCCTACACCCAGAGGCCGTGGTTCAGTAGGCTGTAGTAAACCAATAATTCGTATTTCTACTACGTTCCCAGGTCCTAATGCTGTTTCCCAAGGCCACACCTTGGAAACGACCACATTAAAATACCCAGAAGGCATTAATTCCCAGTCCTTCCTCCACACCGCTGTCAAAACAATGGTCCTGACCATTTCATCTTTGCACTACATCCTTCACTGTCTCTCTTTTGCCCATAGGATAAGTACAAACTAGATCTGGTTACTGCCTGCCCCACCAGCCTCAGCATCTCTCACACCTAGGACTAACCTTTTCTTCTGACAACTATAAAATATTTCCCTCAGCCACCATGCTATTCCTTGCCTTCTCAAGTTTGTTCAAGGTCAAGTTATGCCTTTTGCCTGGAATGACTTGACTTCTCTTTTGTTTTACTTAGCTGGCTGCTTTTCGTCTTGTAGGTTAGGTCAAGGACTCCAGGAAGTCTTCCCTGGACAAGTAATGAAGAGGGCATAATCCAAGGGCCAACTCCCATGTTTGGAACCTGACTCCATTTTCAGGCATGCAATATTGTCAAATTCCTTTTAAAAGCACCTCTCTGTTAACGTTGGTGCAGACACTGCTATTTCTCTCCTCCATACCATTGCTGATGGTTACTGAGTGGGCTAGGGTATGGGAAGGGCCGACTAGTCCAGCTTTTCAGAAACAGCCCTTTATGTCAAACTGAATACTGCCAACCTAGTTCCAGTTTCTGTATCTAAAGACTCAGCTTGGAGTCCTTTCTGGGACTTGGCTGGACTAAAAGTAACCCCTCGTTGTCTGGTTTGTGACTTTCTGTACTCTGATGCCCCGGCTTTCTGCCTTCTAGAAATTTGTCAGAATTTCTGAAATTCTTGGGCCTTCCCTCTTGCTCTATATATGGTTTTGGATTCATTCCTTTTAAAAAATATTTACTGTCATTTCAGTAGAATTTTGACACAATAAACATAAGCACATCAGATTTTTTGCCACCTTGAAGCTTCTGTTATTTCTTGGTCTTTTGGTAATGCTTTACTGAGAAACATTATAATATAGTTGTTAAAGTTCAGGCTCTAAACCTGGGTTTAAATCTGGTTCTGCCACTTCTTGGGAGTGGGACTTTGGGCAAATTATTGATGTATCTAGTGTTACTGGTGGAGGGGCTTGACTACGAATTGTCCAGGTCCTGGGCATTTTGAACAAAGAACTGAACAAAACGCACAAAGTAGCAGAGGAATGAAATGCAGGAATGAAGCAGCAAAAGCAGGAATTTATGAAAGCGAGAAAGCATCTGCTGGTTGGGAGTGGGCTCAAGGGCCCAGTTACAATGTTTTCTGGGCTTTAAGTATCCCATTTGAGGTTCTTATCATCTATCCCTTATCTGGATGAAGGATTTGGTCTGTGGCTAACGGCTGAGGTGAATTGGCACCCTATGCACATGAAGAGATGGTCCCTGTGTGGCCCTTGGCCAATCCAGGGTACTCTCCCTTTCCATCTGAGATGTGGTGGAAGTGGGAGGGTTGTAGGGAGAGTAGCCTTTGATCCTTTGTAACTTCGCTTGGGGAGATGGGGTTTTTCCCTTTGGGTTTAGCTTTAGGAAGTTTGTGTTTATTGGCCTTAGGATTCCTGTCCCCAGACCCAGGTATTTTCCTTTAGATCCAGCTCTGGGAAGTCAGCGTGATTTGGCCTTAGATTTCCTGCCCCCAGACCTTGGTGGTTTCTCTTTTAAAAAGTTAGCACGAATTGCCCTTAAGTTCCCTGTCTCTAGACCCTGTTCTCCTGCCTCACTAGGTCTATTTCCTCATTAGTCAAATTGAGTTATATGTAGTAGTCTGAAAGAAGAGTTTCCCCCAACATACTAAGAAGGTTAACACACACACACACCATATAGTACAACACACATGAGACAGGGCAGGGACTCCTCTTAGGGGCCTGCTGGATCCCTCCAAGCACGGAAATTAAGGAAAATTCCAAGCACCTAGCTAGCCTTGAGAAGTAAATGAGCAACTTGATAAGCAAGAAGGTAATAATAGCTTGAACAATAGTCACCCAAGTAAGTTCGAGTCACAAGATGTTTGGTTCCCACAGAAACTAAAAATAACATCTTGATACTTGCGCTTGAGTTGTTTTTCAGAAACCTGAACCCCCACCTGATGGAAAATGCTGACTGTCATGTAAACCTCAGATAAGGAACTGAGGGCTGAACTTCTTTGTTGTAAAGTTCTATCTGAGGGGCCTGCAGAGTCATACCCTCAGGCCAACCCTTAACATTCCTTTCTGCTGACCCCAAGTTTTTATACAAAGCCTCGCTTCCTTAACCAATGGTGAATTGAAGAATCTCTGAATCCACCTATCACCTGTAAACCTCTGCTTCAAGATATCTCACCTTTTAGGGCCAAACCAATGTATAACCTCCATGTATTGATTTATGACTGCCTGTAAACTCTGCCTCACCGCCTTTAAAAACCTTTGCATGGAGGGCACTGGGGAGTTTGAGTCTTAAGCATTAGCTGCCCAATTCTCCTTGCTTAGTGCCCTGCAATGAATGCCTACTTTCTCTTAACTGCAGATCTTGGTGTTGGTGTTTGGCTTTGCTGTGCCAGGTGGATGGACCTAAGTTTGGTTCAGTAACACATAGTAATTACCCAAAAAATATATTTTAAAAAATACATTTATTCATAAATGACTGACTATAGAACCTTAATAGTCCACTCATGGATTCTTCACATGTTACTCCCATTTTCTAGAGGAGGGAAAGGGATGTTATGAAATGTATTTTGAGGGGAATATTCTACTCTATGTTTTGAGAATCCTATGATGGCTCAATATTAGAAAATATACCAATGTAAAAGTATTAGTGAAGTAGTAAAACTATAAAGACTAGTTATCAGAAGCCAGTAATAAATAGTATCCTAAACAGTGAAACATTAAAACAATTTTATTTAAAGTCAGAAGATAAACTACTAGCATTATTGTATAACATGGTCTTGGAGGTTTCCAAAAAATGAAATAAGGCAAGAAAATATAATGAATAATGTGAGTTAGAAAGTAAATAAAGCTATTGTTTTTGTGTGTGACAAAACCACACACCTAGGAAACCAAGAGAATCTAGCAAGAGAAAAGCTTAAAATTGACAAAATGTGCTGAGGTGGATTCTTTCAAAGGAAGAACCCTGGCATAAATTGAAGATGGCGGAAGAGAAAAAGGAAGTGTGCATGGCTCTCAGAGAGAGGAATGAGAAGGGTGACTACAGCACCTTCAACTGAAACATCCAGGTACTTGCACTGGGACTAATCAAGGAAACAACTTGACCCACAGAGAACAAAGAAAAGCTAGGCAGGACAACAGCCCACCTGGGAGTGACACCAAGCCAGGGGAACCTCCCCCACCCAGGGAAGTGGTGAGTGAATGTGTGACCCTGGGAACCGAGGTTTCTCCCGTGGATCATTGCAACGCGGGGGTCAGGAGATCTCATGAACCCACTTCACCAGAGCCTTTAGTCTGACAGACAGAGCTACATAGTGTCTTAGCAGAGTAGCTGCTCAGGCATGGGTGGAGACCCAGAAGCCTTAGAAAATCAAGCTTTCCAGCAAAGTAACCGCAACTCCTGCAAAGCGAGAGATTAGACCCCCGTATATACCCGTAGGAAAGTGGCTGAATCCAAGAGGCTGCGCAGTGACAGTCTGCAGGCCCCACTTCCACAGCATCTCAGAAGTCCCATGGGCTTGGAAATCCAACCAGCCCCTGGTAGCCGCCTTGCGCCTCCCTGAAACGGGGCTCCCTGGGGGAGGGGTGAGCCGCCATCTCCGCTGCTGTTTGGGCAATTTAGCCACTCCAGCTTTCAGGCTTTGGAAAGTCCAAACCGACTGGGGTGGGAGGGATTTCCCAGTACAGCACAGCTGCGCTACAAAAATGTGGCCAGACTGCTTCTTTAAGCAGGTACCCCAATCCCATTCTTTCTCACTGACTGGGGCCTCCAGCCACCCCTGCCAGAGTTCTCCAGCTGACAGAGACTTGAATTCTCCCTAGGATGGATCTCCCAGAGGGAGGGGCAGGCTGCCATCATTGCTGTTTGGGCGACTTAGCTGTTCCAGCCTTTGGGTTTTGGAGAGTCTGAGCCAACCGGGGATGGAAAGGGTACCCCAGCACAGCACAGCTGATCCACCAAAATGTGGCCAGACTGCTTCAAGTAGGTCCCTGATCCCATTCCTCCTCACTGGGTGGGACCTCCCAACCAGGGTCTCCAGCCACCTCCTACAGGTGTGTTTGGGCCGGCAACAGGTCCATACCTCCCTGGAACAAAGCTCCCAGAGGGAAGGGCAGGCTACCATCTTTGATGTTTCACAGAATGCACTGGACCAGGTACTAGAAAATCTGCAGCAACCAGGGACTAGAGTGGGTCCCCAGCACACTGCAACAGCCTGACAGAAAAGTGACCAGATTGTTACACAGGTGCCCATTTCCATATCTCTGTGAGGCAGGTCCTCCAGGCCTGGGCCTCTAGCCAACCCCTGCCAGAGCTATTGAGCCAGTAGCAACTCGGGAACTCCCTGACCTGAACAGAGCCTCCAAGGACAACTGACAGCCTCTCTGCCACTGCTTCTGCAGTGGAACTGCCCTTGCTACCCTCAGACTAATGAAGGAGCAAAGACCCTAAGTACTTTATCCACCCCTCCAACAAGCTGCAGTCAACCCAAGGAGAGGAGGCCAGTCTGTCTTACACAGGTCCCACACCCACCGCCCCCAACTGCTCATCACCAAACAGGGAACCCTTGGATTGGGCCTACAGCACAGACCCTTTATCCTGGATGGACTGCACTGAGAGATTGCTGACCTACATCTCTCTGGGGTGGAGCCTCAAGGAAACAAGCAAAAGACCCTTGGCCACAATCACTACTAAGGTCCCTTCTTCATATGCATGCAACTTGGGGAAGGAATATAAACAGAGAGATTGCCTCAGAACTGCAGTGGGCATCCCAGGAGCACCAAGCCACAATCTACAGCCAACACTCAATGGGAGAGGAACCCACACTTTCAGGGCCTTGAGAGGGAACATGACTGCAATTGTGAGGAAACATAGGGGAGCCATACAACTGACCAGGAGTCTACCAACTGACCAATAATCCTAAATATCACTTGCTGGATCACACTCCAAAGCTTCAACACCAAAAATACCTCACTAACCTACTCCACTCTGAAACCAGAGACAAGAAGCCAGCTTCAAATAAAGACCCTGCACAAAGCTTCAGCCTGGTGAAAACATCCAGAAAAGAAATCTATTGACTGTACTCAATCCACACTACAGCTAAAGGAACACCCACATGCAGAGATGAGAAAGAATGAACACGAGCAGTCTCGTAACTCAAATGGCCAGAGTATTGTATATCCAAATTACTGTATCAATTCTCCAACAAGAGTTCTTAACCAGCCTGAACTGTCTGAAATGACAGAAATAGAATTCAGCATATGGATAGGAATGAATATCATTGAGATTCAGGAGGATGGCAAAACCCAATCCAAGAAAAATAAAAATTACAATAAAACATTATGGGAGCTGAAAAATGAAACAGCCGGTACGAAAAAGGACCTAAGTGAGTTTGACAGAGCTGAATAACACAATACAGGAATTTCACAATGCAATCACAAGTATTAATAGCAGAATTAAACCAAGCTGAGGAGACAATCTCAGAACTTGAAGACTGGTTCTCTGAAATAAGATAGACAAAAATAAAGATAAAAGAATAAAAAGAAATAAACAAAACCTCTGAGAAGTATGGGATTAGGTAAAGAGGCCAAATCTATAAGTCACTGGCATTCCTGAAAGGAACTGGGAGAAAGCAAACAACTTGGAAAACATCTCAGGTTATCGTCCACGAAAACTTCCCCAACCTTGCTAGAGAGGCCAACAGTGAAATTCAGGAAATACAGAGAACTCCTGAAAGATTTTACACAAGAAGATCATCCCCAAGACACATAATTGTCAGACTTTCCAAGGTCTAAATGAAAGAAAGAATGTTAATGGCAGCTAGAGAGAAGGGTCAGGTCACTTACAAAGGGAACCTCATAAGGATAACAGTGGACCTCTCAGCTAAAACCCTGCAAGCCAGGAAGATTGGGTGTCTATATTCAACGTTCTTAAAGAAAAAAAGTCTGCAACCAAGAATTTCGTATCCAGCCGAACTAAGCTTCCTAAGTGAAGGAGAAATAAGATTCTTTTCAGATAAGTAAATGTTGAGGGAATTCATTACCACCAGACCTGCCTTACAAGTGATCTTGAAAGGAGCACTAAATATAGGACTGCTACCAGCTAATATAAATACACAGACCAGTGTCACTATAAAGCAACCATACAAACAAGCCAATAAAATAACCTGCACAACAAACCCCTGTGACACGCGTTTACCTGTGTGCCCCTGAAACTAAAATAAAAGCTAAAAAAAAGAGGAAGAATCCCGTTCCAGAAGAGTCTCTTTAAGGGATGGCAGCAAATGGAGATAGTGCCTGGGGCTCTTCACTCTAGAACTCATACTTTCTGGTTTCCCTAAACTCACTAGATGGGATATAAACAAGGGTCTGACATTGACTTCTTACCCAACACCCGTATCTGAAGAGAACAGCTGATCTTTCCAGGAGAACACAACCTACAGACCAAAATAACTTGAAAACTGAAAAGTGGTAAGAGTTTTTGCCTTCTTCACCTTCCAAAGTTAGCCAAATCTCTGTGTGTTCTGCATCTGAGTTTTCTTACCTCAAGTATTCATAAGATTTGTGTTTCATGGCTGAAAACAAGCACTACCATGGGCCTTAAAGACAAACAAATGAAATCCAGTTTTTGTTTGGAAGGAGAATGTTTGGCAACTGAGATGAAGAGAGGTAGGATATAGGAGTATGTCGAGAGAAACCCAAGGTGGTAGGGAGTTGAGGAAAGAATGAGATTCTCTGTGACTGGGAAAAATGGGAGTGGGGCACATATGTACAACTGTCAGGGAAAGATCTGTGTCCCCACACAGTGCTCAAGATTTTGAATGGGATTGCTGTCTGCTTTATGGATTCCAAAGCTTACAGGCCCTTGGAAAAAGATTACTTAGTTCCTCAGAATAATGGGCCACATGGGCTTGGAAACTGAGCATCTCAGTGGTGAAGAACAGAAGGCCCTCATCCCAATCCTTTGTCCTTGGAGCTATTGCCTGTCCCACTTCTATTCAAAGAATTGTATGCCACTTTGAATAGTGAGATTCTAAGATAGATTTAATTTGATTTAAAACAAATTTCAGGCCGAGCGTGATGGCTCATGCCTGTAATCCCAGCACTTTGGGAGGCTGAGGCGGGTGGATCACAAGATCAGGAGATCGAGACCATCCTGGCTAACACAGTGAAACCCCGTCTCTACTAAAGATACAAAAATTAGCTGGGCGTGGTGGCGGGCGCCTGTAGTCCCAGCTACTCGGGAGACTGAGGCAGGAGAATGGCGGGTGAACCCAGGAGGCAGAGCTTGCAGTGAGCCGAGATCGTGCCACTGCACTACAGCCTGGGTGACAGAGCAAGACTCCATCTCTAAAACAAAACAAAACTAAAAAAGAAAAAAAAAAGAAATTTCAAAATACTTCGGTTCCCTGAGCAGATGCCATGTGTTTGGTAGAAGATTCAGCATTGAAGAGAAGAAAACTGCAGCCTTGAGAAAATTTGCTGAAGGGGTTAATTTCTTTATGATTCCATAAAGAAATAGCAAGAAAGTAAGGGACTAGGAAGGGGGGAGGGGTAAAAAATTATTGAAGTGTAACATATACAAAGAACACAATTCATAAATGTATGGCTCAATGAGTTACCAAAATGTTAATATCCCATGTAACTATGTAACTATCACCCTGGACAAGAAAAAGAACATCATCAGCATTTTTCTTGGTCATCTTTATTGTTGCTCCTCTTCTTGACTTGCTAACATTAGGGGTACCCCAAGACTAAGATCTTGGGCCTCTTCTCTTTATCTACATTCACTCCCTAGGGGTCTCATCAACTCAAGAGTATAGAGTTAAATACCATCTATACTGACAACTCTCAATATCTCCAATCAGAACTTCTCCCCTGAACTCAAGCCCTGTATATACAACTATAGCTACTTAACATCTCTACTTGGATGTCTAAGTAGCTTCCCAAACTTGACAGATCCAGAACTGAACTCCTGACTCTCCACCTCATAAATTCTCTGCCTGTAGTGCCCTTCACTGTAGTAATAGCCTCATCCTTCCAGCTACTCAATCCAAAAGGCTGCAAGTCATTCTTGATTCCTCCTTTTCTTTCACACACCATATACAATCTATTAGGAAATCCTGTTTGTTCTGCTTTCAAAATGTGTCTGTGGCTCTGATCACCTCTCAGCATTTTTACACTACCAGTCTAGTGTAGTTCATCATAATCTCTGGCTTGCCTGGGTTGCTGTAATAGTCTCCCGACTATCCTTGATGCTTCCTCACTTGCTCGCCTCCAATCTAGTCTCAAAAGAGCAATCACAGTGGTCCTATAAGAAAGTAAATCTCATTACACCATTCCATAGCTCAAAAGCCTCCACTGGCCTTCCATTTAACTCAGAAAATGCCAAACACCTTATTACATACAGCCTACAAGGCCCTTCATGATATACTAACCCTCATTGCTTCTCTCACTGCATCTCTAGCTACTTTATCCCTTGTTCACTCCGCTAAAGCTGCCCTAGCCTCCTTGCTGTTGATTGATCATGCCAGGTGCATGACATTTACATGGGCTCTTCCTTCTGCCTGGAACACTGTCCCCAGAGTGCTGTGTCAATGCCAGATATCCACATGGCTCTCTCCTTCTGCTTTTTCAAGTGTCTGCCTAAATGTCACCAATCCTGCTTTTCTCAATCTCTACTACCCTTTTGTTTCCATACAATAGCATTTATCACCTTTAAATGTACAATATAACCTATGGATCATATGTTCTTTAACTGTCTCCCGGCATAGAACATAAGTTCCATGTGAGCAGGGATTTTGTCTATTGATTTATTATCTCACTAATGTATAATAAGTACATGGTATATACATAAATGATTGAATAAATGAATAAATAACTTCCATATTTCAAGATATTCCAGGTGGTGGTGCCAAGCATGTAATGTTTGGAAATAATGATTTTTAGTGTCAGGAACATTGTGATAGCTCCACTTGAGGCTGCTGTTTTTACATGGGGAAATTTTTAATTATTAATTACTCTTGTGAATCAGTATTATAAGTATGGTAGAAAATTCAATATATTTTTAAAGGTATATATTAAAAAGCAAATATCGGCTGGGCGCAGTGGCTCACGGCTGTAATCACAGCACAGCCGGATCACTTGAGGTCGGGAATTCGAGACAACCATGGCCAACATGGTGAAATCCCATCTCTATTAAAAATACAAAAATTAGCCAGGCATGGTGGCACACGCCTGTAGACCCAGCTGCTTGGGAGGCTGAGGCAGTAGAATCGCTTGAGCCCAGGAGGCAGAGGTTGCAGTGAACCGAGATCACGCCACTGCACTCCAGCCTAGGTGACAGAGTGAAACTTTGTCTCAAAAAAAAGCTCCTAGAGTCTCTTCTTTGAGGCATTGCTCTTAAGTTTCTTGTGTAGTATTCCACAAACTGTTTAAGCATATATGAACATATTTGTAGACATTCTTTTTTTACCCAAATGGTAGCATACTGCCCCTGCCCCTTTTTTCTGCATTTAACAATATAGCTTGGAGAACCTTCCGTGTTAGTAGAAATAAAAATGTTTCATTCTTTTAAAGTGCTCCATAATATTCTATTGTACAAATTTCTCATAATTTATGTAGCGAGTCCTATATTGAAGTTGTTTCCAACATATTACTATTTCAAACAATGCTACAATGAAGATTCTTGTACTATTGACATGAAAACATTTTGATGTGATCAAAACAAACCAAAAAGAATGAAAAGAAAACATTTTTATTTATTTACTTATTTTTATTTTAGATTCAGGGGGTACATGTGCAGCTGTGTCACATGGATATATTGCATGATTCTGTGAGCTTCAATTGAACCTGTCAGCTGGGCAGTGAACATAGTATCCAATAGGTAATTTTTTGCCTTTTGTCCCCCTCCCTCCTCTCTCCTTTTGGGGTCACTGGTGTCTATTGTTCCCATCTTTATGTCCATGTATAGCCAATGTTTGCCTCCCACTTATAAGTGAGAATATTTGGTTTGCTTAATTTGTTAATTTCCTTAGGATAATGGCCTCCAGCGGCGTCTGTGTTGCTGCAAAGGACATTAGTTTGCTCTTTTTTATGGCTGTGTAGTATTCTATGGTGTATATGTACCACAGTTTCTTAATCCAACTCACTATTAATGGACACCTGAGTTTATCCTATGTCTTTGCTATTGTGAATAGTACTGTCATAAACATTCGAGTGCAGGTGTCTTTTTGGTAAAATGATTTATTCACCTTTGGGAATATACCTACTAGTGTAATCACTAGGTTACATAGTAATTCATGGTAATTCTTTTTGGTTCTTTGAGAAATCTCCAAACTGCTAAGAAACATATTTTAACTTTGGGTTAAAATTTTTTTTTAATTATCAACTAATTTGTACATGAGATGCTCTTTTCTTTCCTTTTTGGTTGGTTTTGGCCATATTAAAATGTCCTTATTGTAAGTACAAAATATTGGACCTTACCACATCATAAACTACCAACCCTGGAGTGTGACAGGATCAATCTGAGTTAAATGGTCTCTAAACATATTTTCTATCACTAAACACATGTTATACTGCGCTCCACTCTGCTTCCCAGTCCTCAAACTCTGTTCTGCCCCATCAGGGATGGGAGGGAGTTAAGAATCATCTTGCAGAGAAGCCACGTAACCAGGAGTCTACTGCACTGCCATCCGTTGTTCTAGGCCAAAGTGTCTGTGCATTTTTTTCTCTTTCTTTCTCTTTCTTTCTTTCTTTTCTCTTTCTTTCTTTCTTTCTTTCTTTCTTTCTTTCTTTCTTTCTTTCTTTCTTTTCTTTCCTTTCTTTCTTTTCTTTCTTTCTTTCCCTTTCTTTCTTTCTTTCCTTCCCTTTCTTTCTTTCTTTCTTTCTTTTTCTTTCTTTCTTTCTTTCTTCTTTCTTTCTTTCCCTCCCTTCCTCTCTCCTTTCTTTCTTTTTTTCTTTCTTCTCTTTCTTTCTCTCTCTCTCTCTTTTTTCTTTTTTTTGGAGATAGAGTCTCGGTCGCCCAGGCTGGAATGCAGTGGCATGATCTCGGCTCACTGCAACCTCCACCTCCCCAGTTCAAGCTATTCTTATGTCTCAGCCTCCCAAGTAGCTGTGATTACAAGCACATGCGACATACCCAGCCAACTTTTTGTATTTTTCGTAGAGATGGGGTTTCACTGTGTTGGCCAGGCTGGTCTTGAACTCCTGGCTTCAAGTGATCTGCCCACCTTGGTATCCCAAAGTGCTAGGATTACAGGCGTGAGCCATCACGCTGTCTGTGCATTTTCTGATAATCTTTTGTATCTTGAATAGTTTGAGTTTTTGGTTTTTAAAAAATATTACTTTATCTTTTAAAATTATTAATAATGTACTTTTTACTAATAAGTCCCTGCTTAATAATGAAACTTTTTTTTCTTTTTGATACACGATCTCGCTCTGTTGCCCAGGCTGGTCTCGAACTCCTGAGCTCAAGTGATCTGTCTGCCTCCACCTCCCAAAGTGCTGGGATTATAGGCATGAGCCACTATGCCTGGCCAAATGAAACATTCTATTTTCAATCTGAAGATCATGAAGATGGACTATAGCTCTTAGGAGTTATGATTACGCTATTGTTTACCTTCCTATATCCTGAGGATGAGAAGATGGAACTGGTTGTGGTAGTAGATATCTAGGCCACAATATGATCCCTTAATCTCAAGTCTGGATGGCATATGTAATCCTGAATTAAATTTCTAACAGATACTTTGACCTATGAACATATTTTACATTTAAGATTCAAAAACTCTTTCAAGATGTTTTGGGAGACAAGATTGAGACATCATTAGAGGCTTACAGAAATTGGACAGACTTTAAAAAATGTATATATATATATACTTAAAATAATGGTAATATATAGTGTGAAAAAATCCAAATAATATAGAACTTAAAGAAAATGTAAGTCTCATGTAGTCTGGGTTGCGTTAATGGATGCAGTAGAGATCAGCAAGTTGTATACATAATTATTTGGTAATAAAAAATAAAAACCCAGAGACTTATACATTTTTTATAGGGCTACTTTGATTCAGGAGTGTTAAAATTGCTGTATCAAACTGACCTAATATATGGTGTCATTTTGACTCTTTTGCCCTGAGACTACCTCTGTCTTTGTCTTCCTTTCTCTTTCACTTTTCTTTCCTTCCTGGCCAAACCATAATCCTATCCACCACATTTTACCTTTGCCCTCCACCACAAGCCCTCAGTGTCTTCTTTCTCTGGCCCTTTACCTAATTCTTTTATCCCCAACCGTCAAAGCATGATAAAAGTATAGTAAGCTATTTTTTGATTAAATTTCTTAATTTTTCTACTTCCTTGGGTGTTATTACATATCTTTAGTGATGAAGAGTTGTGGTGAAAATAAACTTTTTTACTTTTTTTTTTTTTTGAGAAGGGTCTTGCTCTATTGCCCAGGCTGGAGTGCAGTGGCACAATCTCCACTCACTGCAACCTCCACCTCCTAGGTTAAAGCGATTCTCATACCTCAGGCTCCCAAGTAGCTGGGATTACAGGTGTGCACCACCATGCCCAGCTATTTTTTTTTCTATTTTTAGTAGAGATGGGGTTTCACTGTGTTGGCCAGGCTAGGCTCAAATTCCTCACCCTCAAGTGATCTGCCTGCCTCAGCCTCCCAAAGTGCTGGGATTACAGGCGTGAGCTACCTTGCCCAGCCTAATATTGGTATAATGTTTTAAAAGCTAGAAAACTGAGAGACATTTCTGAATATTTATAGTCTTCTCCTGCCCTGCCCCTTTGCCCCCTGCTATTACATTTTTTTTATTGATACCTAATTGTACAAATGTATGGGGTACATGTGACTTTTGATACATGCAATGTAATGATCAAATTAGGACATTTCAGATATTCATCACCATGAACATTTATTATTTGTGTTGGGAATATTTCAAATATTCTCTTCTATTTTGAAATATCCAATACATTGTAATTAACTATAGTCATCCTATTGTGCTATCAAACACTATAACTTATTCCATTTATCTAACTGTATGTTTGTACTCATTAACCAACTTCTTTTCATCCTCTTCACCCCCAGACACCCATCCTTCCCAGCCTCTGGTAACTATCATTCTACTGTCTACCTCCATGACATCACCTTTTTAAGCTCCCGTATAGGAGTGAGAACATCTGGTATTTGTTTTTCTGTGCCTGGCTTAATATATTTCACTTAACATAAAAACCTTCAGTTTCATCCATGTTGCTGTAAATGACAGGATTTTACTCCTTTTTATGCCTGAATAGTATTTTATTGTGCATATATACCACATTTTCTTTATCCACTCATCCATTAATAGATGCTTAGGTAGATTCTATATCTTAACTATTGTGAATAGTGCTGCAATAAACATAAGTGGTACAGGTATCCCTTTGATATACTGATGTCCTTTCTTTTGGGTAAATACCCAGTAGTGGGATTATTGGATAATATGGTAGTTCTATGTTCAGTTTTTTGGATAAATGTCCATACTATTTTCCATAGTGGCTGTACACACTGACAGTGTATAAGAGTTCTCTTTTCTCTACATCCTCATTAGCATTTGTTAATTTTTGTCTTTTTGGTAATAGATATTGTAACTGGGGTGAGACGATAATCTCATCGTGGTTTTGATTTGTATTTCCCTGATGATAAATGATGTTGAGCACTTTTTTATTTACCGTTGGCCATTTGTATCTCTTGAGAAATGTCTATTCAGATAGTTTGCCCACTTCTTAATGGGATTATTTGTGGTTTTTTTTTTTTTTTTTTTTTTTTTGCTGTTGAGTTGTTTGAGTTTCTTACGTATTTTGGATAATAGTCTCTTGCTGGATGAATAGTTTGCAAATATTTTCTGATTCAACAGGTTGTCTCTTCACTCTGTTGATTGTTTCCATTGCTGTGTGAAACTTTTTAGTTTATAGTGCCATTTGTCTATTTTATTTTCGTTGGCTGCACTTTTGAAGTCTTAGCCATAAAATTTGCCTAGACCAGTGTCCTGAAGCATTTCCCTTGTTTTATTCTAGTAGTTTTATAGTTTCAGGTGTATGTTTAAGTCTTTAATCCACTTGGAGTTGTTTTTGTATATAGTGAGATACAGGGGTCTAGTTTCATTCTTCTACATATGGATATCCAGTTTTCCCAGCACCATTTATTGAAGAGGGTGTCCTTTCCCAATGTATTTTTTTAAATTTTTACATGTTTTTAAAATTTTTAAATTTTTATTAAAAATTTATTTGAGGATATATTCTTTTTTAATTTTTTACATTTCTTACACGTCCTTTCCCAATGTATATTCTTTTTTATGTTTTACATGTTTTTAAATTTTTAATTTTTTATTAAATTGGGGGTATGTAATAGGTATATATATTTATGGGATACATGAGATAATTTGATACAGGCATGCAATAAGTAATAATCACGTCATGGAAAATGGGGTATTCATCCCTTCAAGCATTTATCTTTTGTATTTCAAACAACCCAATTATACTCTTTTAATTATTTTAAAATGTACAATTAAATTATTATTGACTACAGTCACTCTGTTGTGTTACCAACACTAGGTCTTATTCTTTCTATCTATTTTTTGTCTCCATTAACCATCCCCTCCCTCCCACCACCATCCCACTACCCTTCCTGGCTTCTGGTAACCATCCTTCTACTCTCTATCTGCATGAGTTCAATTCCAATGTATATTCTCGATGCCTTTCTCAAAAATACATTGGCTGTAAATGCATGGTTTTATTTCTGGTCTCTCTATTCTGTTCCATTGGTCTATGTGTCTGTTTTTATACCAATACCATGCTGTTTTGATTATATAGCTGTATAGAATGTTTTGAAGTCAGGTAATGTGGGGGCTTCAGTTTTGTTGTTTTGCTCAGGATTGCTTTGGCTCCTTGGGGTCTTTTGTGGTTCCATGTGAATTTTAGGTTTTATTTTGTAAAGAATGTTATTGGTGTTTTGATAGGAATTGTATTGAATCTGAAGATTGTTTGGGTGGCATGGTCATTTTAACAATGTTAATTCTTTCAATTCATGACCATGGGATGTCTTTTCATTTGTTTGTATCTTCAATGTCTTTCATCTATGTTTTGTAGTTTTCCTTGTAGAAGTCTTTCACTTCTTTGGTTAAATTTATCCCTAGGTATTTTATTTTTTTAATTTTTTGGAGCTGTTGTAAATGGGATTGCCTTCTTGATTTCTTTCTCAACTGGTTCATCACTGACATATAGAAATGCTACTGACTTTTGTATGTTGGTTTGTTGAACAGTTCCAATAGTTTTCTGATGGAGTCTTTAGATTTTTTAATATATAAGATCATGTTGTCTGCAAAGAGAAACAATTTGACTTCCCCTTTTTCCAATTTGGGTGGTATTTATTTATTTTTTGAGACAGGGTCTCACTCTGTTGCCCAAACTGGAGTGCAGTGGTGTGATCTTGGCTCACCGCAACCTTGGCCTCCAGGTTCAAGCGATTCTCCTGTCTCAACCTCCCAAGTAGCTGGGACTGCAGGCACATGCCACCACATCCAGCTAATTTTTTGTATTTTTATTAGAGATGGAGTTTGACCTTGTTAGTCAGGTTTGTCTAGAACTCCTGGCCCCAAGTGATTTGCCTGCCCTGGCTTCCCAAAATGCTGGGATTACAGGTGTGAGCCACTGTGCCTGGCCTGGATGCCTTTTATTTCTTTCTCTTACCTGATTGCCCTGGCTAGGACTTTCAGTACTGTGTTGAATAAAAGTGCTAAATGTAGGCATCCTTATGTTTTAGTTTTTAGAGGAAAGGCTTTCAGCTTTCCTCCATTCAATATGTTAGCTGTGGATTTGTCATATATGGTCCTTATGGTCTCGCTTCATCGCCCAGGCTGGAGTGCAGTGGCATGATCTTGGCTCACTGCAACCTCTGCCTCCCCAGTTTAAGCAATTCGCCTGCCTCAGCCTCTTGAATAGCTGGTACTACAGGCACGCACCACCACGCCCAGCTAATTTTTGTATTTTTAGTAGAGACAGGGTTTCATCATATTGGCCAAGCTGGTCTCGAACTCCTGACCTCATGATCTGCCCACCTCAGTCTCCCAAAGTGCTGGGATTACAGGCGTGAGCCACAGCGCCTGGCCCATATATGGTCTTTATTATGTTGAGATATGTTCCTTTTTATGTCTAATTTGTGATTCTAATGCTTTTACTGCATCTATTGAGATGATCATATGACCTTTGTTGTTTATTCTGTTGATGTGATGTATTACCTTTATTGATTTATGAATGTAGAACCAACCTTGCACTGCTGGGAAAGTTTCACTTGATAATGGTGTATTTTATTTTTGATGTGTTATTGCATTTGGTATGCTAGTATTTTGTTGAGGATTTTTGCATCTATCTTCATCAGGGATATTGGCGTGTGGTTTTCTTTTTGTGTTGTGTCCTTGTTTAGTTTTGGTATCTACTGGCCTTGTAGATTACTTAGAAAGAATTTCCTCCTCTTCTGTGTTTTTGAAATAGTTTCAGAAGAATTGGTGTTAGTTTTTACTTGTAAGTTAGGTAGAATTCAGCAGTAAAGCCATCTCTGGTCCTGGGCTTTTCATTGTTGGGAGAATTTTTATTACTGATTCAATCTCATTACTCATTATAAATCTGTTCGGGTGTTTTCTTTCTTTCTAGTTCGATCTGGGTTGTTTGTACATGTCCAAGAATTTATCCATTTTCTTTAGGTTTTTCAATTTGTTAGCAGATAGTTGTTCATAATAGTCTCTAATGATCCTTTATGTTCCTGTAACATCAGTAGTAATGTCTCTTTTTTTGTTTCTGATTTTATTTGTTAGAGTCTTTTCTCTTTTTTGCTTGGTTAGTGTGGCTAATGGTTCATTGATTTTGTTTATCTTTTCAAAAAAACCAACTTTTTGTTTCATTGGTCCTATTTTTTTAGTCTCTATTTTATTTAGTTCTCTGATTTTTATTATTTATTTTTTCCTACTAATTTTGGTGTTTTTTCTTGCTTTTCTATTTCCTTGAGGGGTATTACTAGGTTGTTGATATGAAATCTTTTTTTTAATGTAGATATTTATTAGTATAACCTTCCCTCTTAGCACTGCTTTTGCTATATCCCATAGGTTTTGATATGTTGTATTTCCATTTTCATTTGTTTCAATATTTTATTTCCTTCTTAATTTCATCATTGACTAAGTGGTCATTCAGGAGTATGTTCTTTAAATTTCTACCTATCTGTACACTTTCTAAGGTTTCTCCTGTTATTGATTTCTAGTTTATTCCATTGTGGTTTAGGAAGATTCTTGATATAATTTCAATTTCCAAAACTTCGCTGAGATTTGTTTTGTGGCCTATATTGTCTATCCTGGAGAATGTTCCATATGCCAGTTAGAAGAGTATGTATTGTGCAGCTGTTGTATGAAACGTTCTCTAAATATCTGTTAGGTCCATTTGATTTAAAGTACAGTTTAAATCCAATGTTTCTGTATTAATTTCTGCCTAGATGATCTGTTTAATGCGGAGAGTGGGATGTTGAAGTTCTCCACTATTATTGTATTGGAATCTGTTTCTCTTTAGATTCAATAATATTTGCTTTATATATCTGGGTACTTGCATGTTGGGTGCATATATATTTAGAATTATTATATCCTCTTGATGAATTAACCCCTTATCATTTGTATTAGTTTGTTTTCATGCTGCTGATCAAGATATACCTGAGACTGGGCAATTCACAATATAAAGAGGTTTAATTGGACTTACAGTTCCATGTGCCTGGGGAGCCTCACAATCATGGCAGAAGGAAAGGAAGAGCAAATCACTTCTTACATGGATGGCAGCAGTCAAAGAGAGAGAGCTTGTGCAGGGAAACTCCATGTTATAAAGCCATCAGATCTTGTGAGACCTGCCCCCATGATTCAATTACCTCCCACTGGGTCCCTCCCACAACACATGGGAATTCAAGATGAGATTTGAGTGGGAACACAGCCAAACCATATAATCATTATATAAGGACTTTGTCTCTTTTTGCAGTTTTTGACTTAAAGTCTCTTTTATCTGATGTAAGTATAGCTGCTCCTGCTTGCTTTTGGTTTCCATCTGCATAAAATACCTTTTTTTCATCCCTTTGCTTTCACTCTAAATGTGTCTTTACAGGTGAAGTTTCTTGTAGGCAACATATAGTGGGGTTATGTTTTGTTTTAAAATGTATTCAGCCGGTGTATGGATTTTAAGTGTCTATCTTTTAAGGGGGAATTTAATCCATTTACATTCAACGCTATTATTGATAGGTTAGGACTTATTCCTGTTATTTTGTTAGTTGTTAATCTGGTTCCTTTGTATTTCTTTTGTTTCTTTCTTCCTCTCTTATTGTTTATCATTGTAGCTTAGTGATTTTCTGTAGAGGTAATATTTTAGTCCCTTCTCTTTCTCATTTGTGTATCTGCTCCACTAGTAGAGTCTTAAACTTTCATATGTTTCCAGAATGGTACATATTGTCCTTTCACTTCTAGATCTAGGACTCACCTAAGCATTTCTTGTAGTGCTTGTCTAGTGGTGATGAATTCCCTCAGTTTTTGCTTGTCTGGGAAAGATTTTATTTCTCCTTTACTTTTGAAGGATAGATTTTCTGGGCATAGTATTCTTGGCTATCAGGGTTTTCCCCCTTCTTTTAGCACTTTGGAAATACCAACTCATTCTCTTCTGGCCTATAAGATTTCTGCTGAGAAACCTGCTGTTAGTCGATAGGGATTGTATTATATATGACTTGACCCTTTGCTCTTGCTGTTCATAGAATTTTCTCTTTATCTTTGACTTTTGACAGTTTTACTATAATGTAGTTTGGAGAAGACTTATTTGGGTTGAATCTGTTTGGAGATCTTTGTGCTTTCTATATCTGGATGTCTGTTTCTTATAGGACTTGGGACGTTTTCAGCTACTATTTAGTTAAATAGGTTTTCTATGCCTTTGCCCATTGTTTCTTCTTCTAAAGCTTTCAAAATTAGAATATTTGATTGCTTTATGGTTTCCTATATGTCATACAGGCTTCCTTCTTTCTTTTTCATTTTTTTTTTTTCTGACTGGGTTATTTTAAAAGATCTGTCTTCTAGTTCAGAAATTTTTTCTTCTGCTTGATCTAGTCTATTGTTGAAGCCCTGAATTGTATTTTTAAAATTTTATTCACTGAATTCTTCAGTTTCAGGATTTCTGCTTGAGTCTTCTTATGATACCTATCTCTTTGTTGAGTTTCTTATTCAGATCATAAGTTGTTTCCCTGATTTTTAAATATTGTTTATCCATGTTCTCTTGTATCTTACTGTGTTTCTTTAATATCAGTATTTTGAAAATTGTTTTAGGCATTTCAGATATTTCTTTTTCATTGGAATCTGTTGCTGGAGAATTGTGTTTCTTTGGAGGTGTCATGTTTCTTTGTTTCTTTATGTTTCTTTTTTCATTACATTGATGTCTGTACATCGATTTTTACAGCTGCTTCTTCCAGTTTTGTGGGTTGGTTTTTGTAGGAAGAGTTTTTCCTATAAATGTATCTATAGTATTGGTTGGGCAGGGCACTTTGGCTTTGAAAGCTGGGTGGATGCAGTAGTATAGTCTCCGTAAGACTTCTTTGTCTATAATCAGCATCAGTGGTGTCTGTAAGTTCTTCAGTGGCTTAGCTGTGGTTGATAGTGAAGACTGTGGTGAGGTTTTGCTGGGCATAGGGACACCAGGTGGATCAGTCCTTGGTCCCCATGTGGCATATGTGAACATCAGTGGTAGTGAGTCCAGGCAGGCTGATCCTTAGGCCTCCAGGTGGCTTGTTCAGGTGCCAGCAGTCACAGTGGTGGACCCAGTGAGTGCCAATTTGTCTACTGAATTAGGGTTTTAGTTCTCAGAGTAGGCAAACCCTTCTCCTTGCTTTTCAGGTCCTGGCTTTTCAGGTCCCAGCTTCCCTTGACTGTGACTCCCAAAAGAATAGAGAGACTTTGCTATCCTGGCTGTGGTGCCAAAATTATAGAGACCAAGGGGAAACCTCCCCCTTGCCCTCTGAAAGTTTGCTGAAAAATCAACTTTCTTTATAAGGAAAGGGAGAAAGGAGAGTCGGGGAATGTAGACAATTCTTTTGAGGGACAGTAAATAATTATTAGGGAGAATGAATTCTTCTCCTCCCTACCATTTATTAAGGTATAATTGATGATTAAAAATTGTATGTGTTTACACTGTGTATGATGTTTTGATATATATATATATGCATTATGAAATTAATAAAGCAAGCTAGTTAACATGTTCATGCCACATATACTTATCATTTTTTGTCATGAGAACATTAAGGTCTTATCTCAGCAATTTTCAAGTATACAGTACATTATTTTTAACTATAGTCACCATGCCATACAGTAGATCTCCAGAACTTATTCATCCTGTCTACCTGAGATATTTTGCTTTTTGATCAGCATCTCCCCATTCCCCCCATTCCAACCTCCCCCAGTTCTTGGTAACCATCATTCTCTCTGATTCTATGAGTTCAGTGTTTTTTAGTTTCCACATATAAGTGATATCATGAAGTATTTGTCTTTTTGTATCTGCCTTATTTCACTTAGAATAATGTCCTCCAGGGTCATTCACATTTTTGAAAATGACGAGATTTCCTTTTTTAAAATCTGAATATATTCCACTGTGTAGATACACATTACTTTTTTAATGCATTCATTTTTCACTGGACTCTTGGGTTGTTTCCATATCTTGGATATTGTGAATAATGCTACAATGAACATGGGATTGTAGATATCTCTTTGACATACTGATTTCATGTCCTTTGGATATGTACCTAGTAGTGATATCACTGGATCATTTGGTAGTTCTATTTTCAACTTTTTCCGTGACTGTACCAATATACATTCTCACCAAGACTGCACAAGGGTTCCTTTTTCTCCACACCTTCTCCAATACTTCTTATCTTTTGTCTTTTTGGCAATAGCCATTTTAACAGATGTAAGGTAATATCTCATGGTAATTTTAATTCGTATTTCCCTGATGATTAGTGAATGATGTTGACCTTTTTTTATGCACCTATTGCCACTTCGTATGTCTTCTCTTGATAAATGTTTATTCAGGTCATTTGCCCACTTTAAAGATTGTTGGGGGTTTTTTTTGTTACTATTTAGATTCTTTATATATTTTGGATATTAACTCCTTCTCAGCCATATAGTTGGAAAATGTTTTCTCTCAACATGTAGGTTTCATAATGTTGATTGTTTACTTTGCTGTTGAGTTCAGTTTGCTAGTATTTTGTTGAGAATTTTTCCATCTATGTTCATCAGGTATATTAGCCTATAATTTTCATCTCTTCTAGTGTTTTTGGCAGGCTTTGGTATCAAGGTAATCCTGGCCTTGTAAAATGAGTTTGGAAGTGTTCCCTTCTCTTAATTGTTTTGGAAGAGTTTAAGAAGGTCTCTTTAAATAAGTGTACAGTTGACCAGTGAAGCCATTAGGTCCTGGGTTTTTCTTTGTTGGGAGGATTTTGATTACTAATTTATCTCTGTACTCATTATTGGTCTGTTCATATTTTCTATTTCTTCATGATTCACTCTTGGTAGGTTGTAAGTTTGTAAGAACTTATCCATTTCTTCTAGTTTTCCAATTTGTTGGTGTATAATTGTTCACAGTATTCTTTTATTATCCTTTTTATTTCTCTGTTGTCACTCAGTTGTAATGTCTCCTCTTTCACTTATAATTTTAGTTATTTGAGCCTTCTCTCTTATTTTCTTAATCTAGCTAAAGGTTTGCTAACTTATTTATCTCTTTAAAAAACCAACTTTTAGGTGACTCAGTAATTCTATTACTCATACAGACTTGCATTACTTCTTTATTCTTTAACCACCCTCCCTTCCCCATGTGTTTTTTGAGATCACAGGACACTCTAATCTCTGGGCCTTTCTGGGTTCTGATGTTGGTTGGTATTTACCTCTCCCAGCATTTGGGTTCAGTTTTCTTTTCTTCTACAAGGCCATTCATATCTCTATTCATTTCGTATCCTCCAAATGCTTATCAACATCTCTTGTCCATACTCTCCTATTCTCCTTGTCTAAAAAATGTTGAAATGTTTTATTATTTTACTGTCATTTGAGTGCATTTGGGAAAGATAAAAGAGATATATACATATATTCAACCATTATGTTTATCCAAGTCTATTATTATTATTTCTTAGTTTCTCTCTTTATTTAAAAATATAATTTTGACACCATTACAGAATAAGTAAGTCCGTTATGTTTTATCGCTTTAGTATTTGATTTCAGATTGTGGTAGGCAGAACACTAAGATGGCCCACAAGATTCCTATCCCCTGGTGTACACACCCTGTGTAATCCACTCCCTTTGAGTCTAGGCAGGAGCTGTGAACATGATGGATGCCACGTCCATGGTTAGATTAGGTTATATAGCAAAGGTGAAAAGTAATTGAGGTCCCTGTAAGTTCACTTTGAGTTAATAAAAAAAGGAGATTATTCTGAGTAGTCTTTACCTAATCAGATGAACCCTTGAAAGAGGATCTAGAAGTGAGAGAGATTTCAAGCAACAGAAATGCTGTCTTGATGACTTTGAAGGAACAAACAACCATGTGAACTACTTATGGAGGAGACAATACAGCAGGAACCTAAGGGTGACTTCTAGTAACTGGGAGTAATTCCCAACTGACAGTCAGCAAGAAAAATAGGGTCTTCTGTCCTACAATCACACAGAACTAATTCTACCAAGAATCAGTGAGCTTGGAGGAGGTCCCAAGCTTCAGATGAAATTGTACCTGTAAATAACATTTCAGCTTAGTAAGACCCTGAGGAGAGTTGCCAGCTAACCTGTGCCTGGACATCTGACACATGGAAACTGTGAGATCATAATTTTGTGTTGTTTTAAGCCACTACATTTTGGTTATTCATTATCCAGCACAGAAAATGAATGCACAGGCCTGTCATGCTTCATATTCTATCATACTGAAGTCTATTGATATATGTATTTTTTCTCTCTGAGACTTGGATATGGCCTTGGGGTTAAGGGATGGTGTGTGTGTTTTATTTAGCATATATTCTATTTCCTCATGTAAAACAATAAGATTGCTTTACTTTTACATGCATTTCTAAATTATGATCATAGTTTAAAGAATATTATTAATTAAATCTTTATCATTACCAGTTTTGGTGAGACAAATTCATTTGGTAATGAAATAATATTAATAATAGCAACAACAATATCAATAACTCCTAACATTTACTAAATGCATGCTGTGTGGGAAGCATTGTGCAAAGTGTTTTTTATGTAATCCTACCAAGTATTATTATTATTATTCCCCTTTTACAGTTCAGGAAACAAAATCTTAAGGAAACTTCTAAAGGCCACATACCCTAGGAATGGTGGATCCAGAATTCTATCCCAGATTGCCAAACTCCTCAGCTTGTGCATTTAACAGCTATGGAAAACTACCTACAGGAATCTACAGAATGTTTATTATTATTATTATTTTTGAGCCAGGGTCTCACTCTGTTGCCCAGGTTGGAATGCAGTGGCATGATCACAGCTCACTGCAGCCTAGAACTCCTGGGCTCAAGTGATCCTTCCACCTCAACCTCCCAAGTAGTTGGGACTACATGCACATGCCACCATGCCTGGATGATTTTTTACTTTTTGTAGAGATAGGATCTTACTATGTTGCCCAGGCTGGTTTCAAACTCCTGGACTCAAGCAATTCTTCCACCCCAGCCTCCCAAAGTGCTGGGATTACAGGTGTGAGCCACTGTGCCCAGCAAATGTCAGCGTTATTGAAAATAAAACAGTTGACCTTTAACATTTTTGCTTTTTATGTATATGGTTTTGACTAGTCACATGCAGCTCTGCAGGCTTATATGATTTTGCTGGAATGTAATTTCATGTCGCTCAAATTTGGGAGAGTGGAATAACTGGTGAGGGATCCCAGCTGATGACCAGGAGGTTCTCAGCTAATGGCTGTGTGTGCTCTGATGCTCATTAAGAAACCCAAGGGATTATTTCAGAGTCTGGATGTTTTCCTTTACATTGTGGGTGGAAATTATATGGTACTGTGAAGTAAATGGGTGGATTTTTTTTTATTATACTTTAAGTTATAGGGTACATGAGCACAATGTGCAGGTTTGTTACACATGTATACATGTGCCATGTTGGTGTGCTGCACCCATTAACTCGTCATTGATATTAGGTATATCTCCTAATGCTATCCCTCCCCACTCCCCTCACCCCAGGACAGGCCCTGGTGTGTGATGTTCCCCTTCCTGTGTCCAAGTGTTCTCACTGTTTAATTCTCACTTATGAGTGAGAATATGCGGTGTTTGGTTTTTTGTCTTTGCGATAGTTTGCTGAGAATGATGGTTTCCAGCTTCATCCATGTCCCTACACAGGACATGAACTCATTCTTTTTTTATGGCTGCATGGTATTCCATGGTGTATATGTGATGGGCAGATTTTTAATAATATTTGGCAAGAGGGACCCAGGAATGTCTGAGGGAGCTAGACATAAGGACCAAAAGTAGATGGAAAACAAAGGGCCACTTTATTATTGGACAGACCAGGCCAGTACCCCAATTATATAATTGAAGGGAGCTCTTGGCTTAGGTTTGAGGCCTAATTTGGACATCCTAGTTCCCCTCAAGCCTATATCCAAAGTTGGGATCTTTTACCACCTCTGCTTGGCTTCCTGGTAGAGGAGCTTTCATTAGTGACCAGCAGATTTGGGCATGTGTTCAGAAAGAGTAAGACTGCTGGACCCTGAGGCAGCCTTGACTCAGTTAATATTCCTGCTATAGAGAAGGAACAGGAGCTAAAGATCCTACAAGGGAAATGGCTATGTGATGTGCTCTTAATAACAATGTCTGATGGATTATCTTGGATTCTAACCAATCAGATTAGCTCTTTCTCCTCCCTTGGTGGTATCTAGAAGAGCATGAGCATTCTTCCTCTTACAATGGCAATTATGGATTTGGGGACTTAAGGAGTCTAAAAGGACCTCCCAAGATGAATCTATTCTTATCATTTATCAGACTGATATATATCTGACTTTGATAAGAAGCTGAAGACATGTTGTTTAAAGAATGGACAATCCATTCTTTCCTTTGCTTATGTTTGATTTTTTAAGTTCTAAGTCTGCAGGCATGGCGATATACAGATAGGATGATGATTATACGGTTAAAACACAACCTAAAACAAAATCCTCTATATCCTCACCTGTATTCAGATGTGGAGCATGATCTTACTTCCAAGTTGAAGAAAAAAAAAATCACAAAAGAGTATGGGATTGAGAAAGAGTTTTGTTTCTAGCTGCTCTCTCCAGCCTGTTTATCTATATTGTGATGTCTATTGTGAGGCTGCCAATGTTGTCACCAACAGTCACATTCTATTAGTTAAATTATAAGGTGCAGAATGAGAAAGCTTTTGAAAACTATGATTAATATTGAATTCCTTATAAACAACCAACTTGTGGCCTCCCCTTTATTACTTCTAAGTGAGAGTGCATTAAAAATATGTTAATATCTAGTTGCAAACTCAGGAGTAATTGCCCAGCCAGCCTTTTGAGATTAATTATAAGTCCAGAGCTGTCATTACATTCTGACTGGTTTCTCCGGTCAGGAGTGGTCTGCCTCTGAACTAGTGCTTCATGTGCTCTTGACTGTGGTTTGAAAGGTTTTGAAGTTCAGTTGAAAAATCTGAGCTGCTATCTCCCCGGTGAGTTATCTCCTTCCAATTTATTTTGATGAGGGTCACATGGGGTAAGCCTATTGGATTTATGACCCCAGAGCCTATTAGTTTCATTGTTTATATGCTCAAAGACAAAAATATTAAAAATAGTTTAAGTGGAAAGAACTTTAGAAGCAGAATATAGCAACAACTTTGAATAATTTACTCCATCAACAAAGATACATTAAGTTGTTCCAGTGTGTCTAGCACTGTTTGTTACAGACAGTGGGGACACAGGAGTGGACCAAATAACAGCCTATTTGTTATGATTTGGTTCTGTGTCCCCACCCAAACCTCAGGCTGAATTGTAATCCCCCCTGTTGGAAGAAGTGATTGGATCATGGGGGCGGATTTCCCCCTTGCTGTTCTTGTGATAGTGAGTGAGTTCTCATGAGATTTTATTGTTTGAAAGTGTGTAGCACCTCCCCCTTCACTCTTTCTCTCTCCTTCTGGCCATGTCAAGATGTGCTTGCTTCCCTTTCACCTTCTGCCATGATTGTAAGTTTCCTGAGACCTCCCCAGTCATGATTCCTGTACAGCCTATGGGAATGTGAGCCAATTAAACCTATTTTCTTTGTGAGTTACCCAGTCTCAGGTAGTTCTTTATAGCAAGATGAGAGTGGACTAATACAGAAAATTGGTCCCGAGTAGTGGGGTATTGCTATAAAGATACCTGAAAATGTGGAAGCAACTTTGGAACTGGGTAATGAGCAGAGATTGGAACAGTTTGGAGGGCTCAGAAGACAGAAAGATAAGGGAAAGTTTGGAACTTCCTAGATACTCGTTGAATGGTTGTGGCCAAAATGCTGATAGTGATATAGACAGTGAAGTCCAGGCTGAGGTGGTCTCAAATGGAGATGAGGAACTTATTTGGGAAAGTAAGTAAAGTAAAGGCCACTGTTGCTATGCTTTAGCAAGCATAGCTAAAGCATGCTTGGGCCTTAGAATTATGGTGCGAGGCAAAAGGCACTTCTTACATGGTGATGGCAAGAGAAAATGAGTAATATGCAAAAGCAGAATCCCCAGATAAAACCACCAGATCTCATGAGATTTCTTCGCTACCAAGAGAACAGTGTGAGGAAAACTGCCCCCATGATTTGAATTATCTCCCATTGGGTCCTTCCCACACCTGCAGGTATTACGGGAGTGCAATTCAAGATGAGATTTGGGTGGGGACACAGTGCCAAACCGTATCAGTGTTCAACGCGCAACAAGGAGGCCAGTGGGGCTGGAACACAGAGAGTGAGGAAAAGAGTACTAGGAGATTAGGTCAGAGAGGAAGTGTCAGGTTGGAAGATGTTACACTCTGGTAAGGACTTCTGTATTAGTCCATTCTCACATTGCTATAAAGAACTACCTGAGACTAGGTAATTTATAAAGAAAAGAGGTTTAATTGATTCACAGTTCAGCAGGCTGAACAGGAAGCGTGGTTGGGGAAGACTCGGGAAACTTACAATCATGGCAGAAGGTGAAGGGGAAGCAGGCACATCTTACATGGCTGGAGGAGGAAGAGAGCAAAGGGGGAGGTGCTACACACCTTTATACAACCAGATCTCATGAGAACTCACTCTCATGAGAACAGCAAGAAGGAAATCCACCCCCATGATCCAATCGCCTCCCACCAGGCTCCCCATCAAACACTGGGGATTACAATTTGACTCAAGGTTTGGGTGGGGACACAAATCCAAACCATTTCAACTTCATATTTTAGGATGTTAGAAGGGGAGACTTCATAGAGTATTTTAGTTTCCTATTGCTATGGTAACATATTACCACAAAGTTACTGGCTTAGGAAAATACAAATTAATTATCTTCTAGTTCTGGAGGTCAGATATCCAAAATGAGTCTTGCAGAGTGTATTAATTTTCTAGGGCTGCCATGAAGCAAGTACAAACTGGGTGGCTTAAACATCAGAAATTTATTGTCTCACAGTTCTGGAGGATAAAATCTGAGATCAAGGTGTCAGCAGGATTGGTGTGAAGAATAATCTGTTTCATGCCTTTCCACTAGTTTCTCATGGTTTGCTGGCAATCTTTGGCATACCTTAGCTTGTAGAAGCATCACCACAATCTCTGCTTTCACCTTCACGTGATGTTCTTCCTGTGTTCATGTCTGTGTCCAATTATCACTTCTTTCTCAGGGCACTGGTCATATTAAATTAGCTCCTGCCCTAATGACCTCATTTTAACTTGGTTATCTCTATTAAAGACCCTATCTCCAGATAAGATCACATTCTGAGATACTGGGGGTTAGGAATCCCACATACTTTTTTTTGGGGGGGAGGGGACACAATTCAATTCATAACATATGGGGTTAAAATCAAGGTGATGTCAAGACTGCATTCCTTCCGGATACTCTAGCGGGGAATCTGTTCTTTGACCTTGCCACCTCTAGAGTCCACATTCCTGGGCTCATGGCCCCCCCCCAGCAATGGCGCCACTCCCACCTCTCCTTCCTTTGGCTCATCTTCTCTAACTCTCACTCTCTTGCCTCCCTCATATAAGAACCTTTGTTATTATACCTGGAGAATCAAAGATAATCTCCCACCTCAAGATCCTTAACTTAGTCACATCTGCAAAGACTCTTTTACCATGTAAGGCAACATATTCGCAGGTTCTGGGGATTGTGGGTTAGGAATTAGGGGATCAGGACATCTTTGAGGGATCATTATTCTGCCCACCTCAGAGGGTTTTGAGCAGAAGAGTGATATAATCTGCACTGTATTTTAGAAGAATCTCTGTACCTGCTGGGTGGAAGGGAAGAGTTTGAAGCAGGAGACCCAACAGAAGGCTGTAGCAATGCTTCTGGTTGAAGAAGATGGTGCCCTGGACAAGAGTGGTTGGGGTGGAGGTGCAGAGAAGTTGTCAGATTCTGGACGTATTGTGAAGATTGACTTGCCCATGGACTGCATGAGATAGGTGAGATAGTAAGAATTCCTTACTGTCTCTTTTTCAGAATAAGAGTAACTCATATTTGTTTGCCACCTTACAATTTTCGACATGGTTTATACATTTCTCATTAGAATTCCCTACAACCTTTTTATATATATCATTATTTTTATATTTATTTTACATAGACAAGACTGGAAGATCAGAGAGGTGATTTCTTCTAGTGATTTGATTTTTAGTTGTTTTGAGCCAAGTTTGTTTTTTTTTGAAATTGCCTTGAAATATGCTCGATGGGTTTTAAGCACAGAAATTACTAGGTAAGTTTATACTGGTGATAAAGGGAAACAGGTGTTTTCTGATGTCACCTATGTTTTATAAATCAATTCACAAATTCCAAAGCCAGAGATAGTTCCATATTTACTTTGGTGAGGATTAAATGAGTTAATATATACAAAGATTTTAGAACATTGTCTGGTACATGTAAGCCCTATATAATAATAATCATGACAGTTATTATTTACTATTTAGAGTCAGTACTTCTAAAAGATATTTGAAGTGGCTATTTTAAAAAGGCAAAACAAAACAAAGAAAAAATACAGGAAAAATTTGTATCGTGAGTTCGTAGAATAAATCAGTTGCAGTTAAATGTTTTAGTTCTGAGCATTTAGGCAGCTATGTCAAAAACGAAAACACTGTTATGTATATAGTTCTTGTTGATTTGTAATTGAATCAAATTAGGTCATCTAAAGAAATGAACTTTTTATGAAATTCTAATCATAATTCAATGTGCAGATCCTTGTACAAAGGGGCTTTGAAACAATATTTTGGACTTTCTTAAAAGTCTTAAAGAATGCCTTTCAGGCATGACATTAAATCTTAATGCAATGAAGTATTGTATGCATGTGCTAAACCCACATATTCTAGGTGTTTATTTTCTGTAAGTGTCCATTTTCCCTCCCATTGCCAGAGTGACTTTTAAAAATGCCAACATGATCATGTTACTCCCCTGCTTAAAATTCTTCCCTGACTCTTCATTGCCCACAGTGGTGGTCTCAAGCTTATTTTTAGTCATGGAACCATTTCTTCAAATTAGAAGTTACACAGAAATTCAATATGTAAATCAAATATAAGCTGAGTTGCTCTGGATGAAGTACGGGTGAGGGCTTGGCATCTGCATTTTCAGCTTCATCTACCTCTCTCCTCGTGCACCTTCTTCCATCCTCCAACCATCAGGATATAATCAGAACCCCTCAGTGTGGTCTAAACAACTTCCATTCAACCCATAAGTTGCCATGCTGGCTGCACTTAGTTTGAGCTTAGATGAGAATCTAACTTATTAACCAAACTGATACAATTTTGAAAATGAGTTGTTAAAAAATTAAAATTATATGAGTTTTGAAATATTTACTTATTGTTCAACAAACTGGTTTTATGTTATTGTTGAGCATATAAAACAGTTCCATTAAAACTATGTTTTAAAAGGTCTCTCTAAGAAATATTAAAGCAAAAATAAAAAAACAAAGAGCAAAAATAAAAACAAAAAATAAAAAATTATTAGAGCAGATCTATTGATTGAATATTTCAAAAAACACAAGTGTAATAATTACTCTTCAAACATATTACTGTATTTTACTTAGTTTCTTAGTTTGGTCTGTCTTTAAGCCTATGACATTGTTTCTCTTCCTCCTCCCCTTCTTTTCTTTCTTTAGTCTTTGAGTAAATAATGCTTTTTTCCCCAATATGGTTCCAAAATTTTTATAAAATTGCCTCTAATCTTCAAAATATAATTTTATGATATATAAATGGAAAATGTTTGATATATTTACTTAACTTCTAGATGAAAATTCTATTTTTAATGAGAATATATTCTCTCTGTGAGTGGTGAGGTAATCAGTAGGCTCACAACAAATGCAGCTAAATAGAAGATATTCCCAATTCTCTTTGAAAATATATTTAAAAGGGTAAACATTTTAGCCTAGATATTTTTGTTTCAATCTGGAATACCTTTCTTTCATATGCACTTCTATAAGACGAATCTTGTAGATCAATATTTCTCAGGGCCAGGCTGCCAACTAGTCCTAGTGCTAGGCTGTGAGCTGGCATGCACTATGTGCCTACCCAGTGGCTTCTGGAGCGGGTTTGAGGCACCCACCAGCGAGCTTCAGTGTTGTCCTCCTAGGAACTCATTCCTGTGAGAGCAGAACCTCTTCGAGAGCAGAAGATGAATCCTAAAAAAGACCAAGCAGGAAAGGGCTGCTTGAAAAATAAGATATGAAAACTGGAAAAGGCTAGCCAAGAGCTCATTCTTGTTGCAGATTTTATTAGCCTTGTGAAGTTCTTGGATAAAGCAAGCTAGTGGCCTCAGGTGGAGCTCTCCTTGGAGGAGAGTGAGTAGAGAGCTCTGCTTCTGATGAGTGGTCCCTGTACAAGCAGCGAGAGTACACTATGGACAGGGACACCATCAAGGCTGTGCTGGAGGCCCAGCAGGAAGCTCTGCAGGAGCTACCACTCGAGTCCCCTGAGTTCCCCACTGAGGCCATCAAGTGGGACCGCAGCGTGTTCCCCTTTGAGTGGGAAGGTCCAGATTACACACTATGGGTCTCTAACTACCAGCCCCCCAAAGGCAGGTACAATGACATCACCAAGATGTACACATACGTAGAGCTCAAGAGAGAGTTGCAGCAGCCAACCTTGGAACATGAGGCCCCGACAGTCAGAATGACCAGGGTTCCAGTCGGCTTTCCACAGAATCAGGCATACTGTTAATAAACACATGTTTAATCCAAAAAGAAAAAAAAATAAAAGGAAGAAAAAGGTTGTCTTTATAATTGTTTGGAGCATTTCACCAAATTTAGGTTTTGTGCAAATGTAGACTTCTCAACTCTATTCCATTCTATTCTGGAACAGAATGCCAATATATCTGAATAAATACAGGAGCTGCATCAAAAGACTCTTCAAGTTAAAATATTCCAAAGTGCAATTATAGAATTTCAAAATTAAATCCTGTATCCTGTTTAAATTTGTATTGTTAACATTTGTTCACATCCTTGTTTCTGTATAGACAAATTTCATTTGCTCTTCTGTAAGTTTTGTTTTCAATAATTTTAATTCTCTAAAAAGCTTTGCAAGCTGAAGTTTTTTGTTCTTCCACTTGTTGAATGCCTTGATTTAAAATTTCAATACTTGTTAATAAAATGTGACCAAATTTTAGAAAACTTGTTTACAAGAGTTGTACACCACTTGGGTTGACTTGAAAGTAACTTATTTGAAGAATCAAACATTTCAACTGAAGATTCACAATATGGTTTGGATTTCTTTTCCTGCCCAAATCTCATGTTGAATTGGAGGAGGAGACTGGTGGGAGGTCACTGGATCATGGGGGCATGTTTCCTTCTTGCTGTTCTCATGATAGTGAGTGAGTTCTCATGAGATCTGATCATTTAAAAGCATGTGGCACCTCCCTCTTCTTTTTCTTTCCTAATTCATCACAGTAAGACGTGCTTGCTTTCCCTCAGTCATCTGTCGTGATTGTAAGTTTCCTGAGGCCTTCTAGCCTCATGCTTCCTGTATAGCCTGTGGAACTGTGAGTCAATTAAACCTCCTTTCTTCATAAATTACCCAGTCTCAGGTATAGCAGTGTGAGAACAGACTTATAGACTTCAATTAAAGATTTATTCTTGATAGGTCCAAAACTTTGGCTGATGGGGAAATGGGGCTGTCTAGAATTCCAGATACACGTTACAAGGGGAGGGAGGAAAGTAAGTGAGAGCATGTCTTATTCCCCTTCTGAACTGGTGAGGCAGTCATCTTTGCTGTCCATAGTGCTATGAGCCACTGGAAAATGGCCCCTTTCTTAATGTCTTGGCCATCAGGAACGGTCACACATCTGGCAAACATTTGCAGTGTGCCTACCACGTGTTAGATACAGCCTGGGGTGCTGGGGTTGCAGGGTCAAACTCTTAATCTTTTTTCAGAATGAACCTATGGCAGGTGAGAGGGGAAAACAAACCATTTTACCAGCATATGATGGGCACTGTGATGGAGTTATAAACAGGGTCTTGTAGGAGCATAAAAGCTAGGGGCTGCAGACTGCTTGGATGAGACAAGCAAAGGCAGCTCCTGAGCTGAAGTTTGAAAACAAGTAGGTATTACTCAGGCTGTCACAAAGCAGGCATTGGGCAAAAAAACAAGAGCATATATGTAACATAGTGACTGAGCGTGCCTGGCATATTTAGGGAAACCTTCAAGTAGCTCTGTATGCTGGAAGTTGAGTTTGTGTTGCGAGTGTGGAAGGTGAGAAATTTGCCTAAAATCAACTCATCAGAGGCCGGTGAATGCTACAGGGAAAGGATTGGTGACAATTTAGATACATTTCTAAAACTTTTGAATTTCATAAAAGATGACTTCTCAGTGGCAATTTTTTTTTTGAGACGGAGTCTAGCTCTGTGGAGTGCAGTGGTGTGATCTTGCCTCACTGCAACCTCCACCTCCCAGGTTCAAGAGATTCTCCTGCCTCAGCTTCCCAAGTAGCTGGAATTACAGGCACCTGCCTCCATGTCCAGCTAATTTTTGTATCTTTAGAAGAGATGGCGTTTCACTGTCTTGGCCAGGCTGGTCTCAAACTCCTGACCTTGTGATCCACCCACCTCGGCCTCCCAAAGTGCTGGGATTACAAGCTTGAGCCACTGTGCCTGGCTGACAATGAATTTTATACCGACAACTCTGTTTACTTTTGTATAGTCTTACTGATAGGTTAGAACATGGCTATCTCATTGTGATGACAGATTGCAGGAGACAGTTGCTCAAATGATAGTATCGGTCTATCTTTTAGACCAGTGATATTAGTATCAGTCAAGTGTCTTAGCTATATGAATTTATCATTTAACACCAACAATACAAATGTTCAGCTGGTAAATAGCTCAAAGATGGACAGGAAGGTGTCTAAAACTACAGGAGTGTCCAAGCAAGCAAGGTTCCACAGTGAGGGAGGAAGTGGAATGAAGAGGAGGAGATGGCAGACTTGAAAAGAGCCCAAGAGTTTGGTTGTGGGCCAGGGAAGCATTTCAGTTTTCCGGATAGTTACGAAAACTGAAATTATGACTCCAAATGTGGGTTCAAAGGGAGGGTGGGATGCTGAAATATTGTTTTTGCTTTGTGTAGGCAGAGTTCCTGCCTCAAGATGAGGTTTGGCAGTAACAAAGTTTAGCTCTCTTGCTGGCCATCACTCCAGAAAGTGTTCCCACAAAGTGGCTGACTTAAAAAGTAAGCTTGACTAAGTATCATATCACATGAGCAGCATTGGAAAGAGGCAGAGCTGAGGGAAAGAGGGAAGCTTCTGTGTAGACATCGACTTTACTGTTTGACCACCATACCTTGCCTTTCAGTTTGTGGGTAGCTTAGGAAACCAAAGTCAGACAACATAGTTGGCTTTTGGGGGATAAGAATTGTGTCTTTCGGATGTTTCTCATAGTGCTTTACAGGATATGCTCTCAAAAGAAGCTGAAAAAATTTAAAAAAGAAAGTCTGACACATTTCAGTGCTGTGTTCAAGCCTTCTGTTTTCCAAAAGAGGCCATCAGGTATCAGCAGCAAATCACTTTTGTGGATTAAAAAGGAAGGTGACTTGCAGCTCTAAAATCTTAAATTCTTTATTCCATGTTCCGTGTTTTATAAATAAGCATAATTGGTGTTCAGAAAATAAATCTGCAATCTCAGCCTACTTCAGGATGTTGGTGAGTTGACTAAGCTGTAAAACTCCTTAAAAGTCAGGATGTTTGGGCAGAAGAGGGCAAAATGTCTAGACAGAACAGAAGGTTTAAACTGCCCCTGGTGATATTTAGTGGGAATTGACTTTAGCAGCTTTTCCTCCTGGGTGAATAGCTTGTGATTTGCGACTGTGAAGTGGTTGGACTGAAATGCTTTCTACTCTGAAGTTGTATGACTTTTTTTTTTTCACATAGTGAATAAAGATATTGATGGAAAAGACATAATTATCTAAAAAAAGTGTCTTTTAAAATAATGCTTTTAAGTATTTGACTGTATTCCTTTGTCCGTATGCAAACCAAACCTTGAGAAACAAAGACTGATAAGATCTTGTGGAGAGAAAGTCAAATATTCCAATTCATTTGGCTTTGTTTGTGTCATATGTGTAAATAACTCCAACAAGATAGTCTGAGAAATAAGAGTTCATCTGGGAACATTCTTAGTCTTGTTATTAATGTTTTAAAATCCTCAGAACTCTTTTGCCAAATTCTGAGACTTAAAATGCAAAGATAAGGATGATTATCTTCAGAGCCAAGTGTGGAAATTATTCTTCTAGTATCTCTCTGTGTTCCTGCGGTGCTATTGACTCTTGCAAAATGGGATCTCATATCTCTTTACTAATGAGAACTCAAATCTTCCCTGGGGATTGGCAACTCTAAAAGCTCATTACTCATATGTTCGATGTTATCTTTTGTTGGCAAATAACTGACGCTAGCGTCTTGAACATTCGCCTTTTAGCTTTGCTGTTTGCCCAACATTATGCTAATTCATCTGAAATGGAACTGTCAGTGGCTGCAGAATGTCTTTACCTTTCTTGAGAATTGAAGAAATTTATCTTCACTGGAAGCCTTAATACTAAGCACCTTTTTTTTTTTTTTTTTTGAGTTCTTGGTCTTTTCTTCCAGGAGGTGGCGATAGAACATCATAAATATCAAGGTACACAATGCATGCGTTTTGCCCCCCAAAGCCTCCCATTGTGGAGCTTATGACCAGCGTTGAGTTACTATTCAAGATTTGAGCCTTGGGTGAGCTCTTTTATTGTAATATTTGACTTCCAAGTCATATCTGAAGAGAGAGCAGAAGTACTTTCAACTCCACTCATCACTTGTTTTTCCACTTAGTTTCTCATTTTCTGAGTTTATGCTGTTGAGTGCAGGAAATGTTAAATAGGTTGGCCTCCAGTTGAAAGATGCTGAGATTTACTAGTGCTGTTGTAGATTGGGCTTTTGAACCTAGAATTATTGCTTTTGCTGTAAACCAACATGACTGCCATGCTGTTTTCTAGACATATGAGGATACGACAGGCTCTATTAGAGACTAATTTTTAAAATAGCCCCGATATTCCTCAACTCTTTATATTTCGCATTTTGTACACTATTCTCCAAGTTGGTATTTGGCAGCTTTTCCTCATCTTAAGATAAGGCAAAGTTAAAAAAAAAAGGACATTTGCCAGGAACAATTTCACCACAGGAGCTTGGCTGGGAAACAGGAATTTGGTATCTTACTTGTGCACCTGCCAGTTGATTTCTGATTTCTTTATTAGGGGAGAGAGAAAGTTATTCTGAGGTTTATCATCAACAGCTGCCTAATCCTAATAGGATTAACTATCTTTTAGAGTGATCTAATTTGAAAATATCTGCTGTTTGATTACCTTTAATATTTTCTTTTTTAAAAAATTATACTTTAAGTTCTGGGGTACATGTGCACAATGTGCTGGTTTGTTACATAGGTTTACATGTGCCATGTTGGTTTGTTGCACCCATAAACTCATCATCCCTACATTAGGTATTTCTCTTAATGCTATCCCTCCCCCGGGCCCCCGAATATTTTCTTAAAACAAAAAGTTCCTGGTTTAGCAAGCAAAACTGGGATAGGTATGCAAAAGAGAATCCAATGGAGAGTTGAGCACAAGCAGCTAGAAGAAGAAAATGAATATACAGAGAAGGGAAGTTTGTAAAACTAAGGATGGGAACTTTCTATAGGGCGGCACAGAATAGTTTTTTATTCACGGAAACTTTAACTATATCGCAGTACTTCGCAATTGAAAAGTGGAAAAGATAAATGCTTCATTCTAGTGCAGTAGTTTTGTAAGGGTTCTTTTTCTAATATGAAGTTTTTTTTTAACATTAATGTCTTTTAAAGTACATCTAGGTGGTCAATAAGTGCTTATTTAATTCATTCCTAATACAAATATTTTTGAGCTCTTACTATTTACTGGATCAAAATCCTAATAAGTTTGAGTATGCATTTGCTATCTCAAGACATTTGCTTTCTAATAGGTGGAGATAGACATGTAAGCAATTATTGGTAAGTAATGTTTTCTAAAACACGTAGGTTTTTCAGATTTTGGTAATCACAGCATGAAAGAAAGTCATCAAGGCCAGCTCTATGCAAGGCTGCAAAGCTGGGAAAGTATCAAAACAGCAGATCTCTCGCTTTAAATTGTAGCTTATGATTCATTAACAGTGTGCCTGTGAGCAAATTGCTTAACCTCTCTCAACTTCATTTTTTTCATGTAAAATGGGAATAATAGTACTTATTGGTGAGTCTGTTATTGGGATTTAATGAAATAATGTAAGTAAAGCATTCAGCATGGCACTCAAGACTCAATAAGTGGTAGCTACTGTGATCATTTCTGCTTGTCTCGCTTCAGCTGGTTTCCTTCCACTGCGGAGGGCTTGGTTCCCTGTGCTTGCTTGTTGCTGCCATTCTAGAGGAACACTCCTCCTCCCTCTTCAACAATACATGCACGCTGTGATGCTTCCTTTAGGTCTGCCGTCTCCAGGGGAATGGGGTTCTCTTTCTAGAACTTACTTCAGGCTCCTGATCTCTGCCTGATCCAGTTAGATAACCGAATAGACTAGCCTATGCCAAAGAGGTCAGCGCTAACCTTCACCCTTTGTGTTTTTTGAGACAGAGTCTCACTCTATTGCCTAGGCTGGAGTGCAGTGGCATGATCTCGGCTCACTGCAAGCTCTGCCTCCAGGGTTCAGGTCATTCTCCTGCCTCAGCTTCCCAAGTAGCTGGGACTACAGGTGCTCGCCACCACGCCTGGCTAATTTTTTGTATTTTTAGTAAGAACGGGGTTTCACCGTGTTAGCCAGGATGGTTTTAATCTCCTGACCTTGTGATCAGCCCGCCTCGGCCTCCCAAAGTGCTGGGATTACAGGCGTGAGCCACCGTGCCCGGCCACCTTCATCTTTTACCTTGTTTAAAGAGGGCTGCTGAGACAGCCTGTCAGTGTTTGCCATCCTGCATTCTGGCTTTTCTTTCTGAGGAGCGCTGCCTGTGGTCCTGTAACAGTTGCATTTCTGGTTCCAATGGCCGGACAGCCCAGGTATTCATCCAAAAGTGCTTATGAAGGGACTTCATTTCTAAATGTTGGGTGGACAGTGGTGGACAAAACAGACACTGGTGTCGCATTGAGCTTGGAGAAAAATGGAGACATAGACATTACACAGACAGACACACAGGGAAAAATATTTACAAATTTGGTAAGTACCACAAAGGAGGTGGTATGAGGAAGAACTAGGAGTCTGATTTAGATCAAGAAAGTGTATTAATTTTCTAGGGCTGCTGTAACAAAGTGCCACAAGCTGGGTGACTTTAACATCAGAAATTTATTGCCTCACAGCTCTGAAGACTAGACATCTGAGATCAAGATGTTGGCAGGGTTAGTTCCTTCTGAGGTCTGTGAGGAATAATCTGTTCTATGCCTCCTTCCTAGCATCTGGGGGTTTGCTGGCAGCCTCTGGTGTTCTGTGGTTTTTGCTTCATCACCCCAACCTCTGCTTTCATCTTCACATTGTCTTCTCCTTGTGTGCATGTCTGACTTCAAATTTCCCCTTTTTATAAGGACTCCAGTCCTGCCCACCCTACTTCAGGAAGACCTCATTTAACCCTATTACCAAACAGGTTTACATTCTGAAGTATTGGGGATTAGGACTTTAACACATGAATTTTTGGGGTTATGCGGTTCAACCCCCTACAGTCAACAGGGAATAGCTCTCCAGGGAAGAAATGAAAGAAAGACATTTTAGTGGTAGAAGTGTCTCTTGGGGCTCTACAATCATTCGGTATAAACAGCTGTTGCTCAGCCCTGTGTGAAGTTGGCCTTGTCACAGTAGCTTAGGCTGGGAATGGAGACAGAAAAACTCACATGAATTGTGCTTGTATATCTTGTTACTCATCTGATTCTACATTTGAAAGTGGAAATTCAGTCTCCCACGCAAGAGATGGGGCAGGAGGCTTTTTTTTACTTCTTGTGCTTTGACATTAATGTGATGATCACTCTAGTTTAGGCTTTTGGATCATAGGGCAGGGAATGAAAATTTAGATAGTGTGACGGATTTACGCAATCATCTGTCATGTCAGAGTTGCATGGAAATTTTAGATACTGAAAAAGTATCCTTTGTGTTTTCATCCATCCATCCATCCATCCATCCATCCATCCATCCATCCATCTATTGCTATATGCGGGCACTGTGGTAGCTAATGGCAATACAATCAGGTGATAGAAAAAATATTTAAGCACTCATGATGTCAGGGCCAAAACCGATAACATCAATAAACAATTGGTATGGCCACCCCAGGGCCAATGCACTAGCTACCAGCCATGTGTACAATACTTAATAACCAGCAATTGTCCTAGGTCTCATGAAGCTGGCAGCTGGCTAGTAGAAATATGATGCATACACATGTGTAATTTAAAGGTTTTTTTTTCCCTAGAGTATGGGGTCTCATTTTGTTACCCAGGAGTGCAATGGTATGATCATGGCTTACTGAAACCTCAAATTGCTGGGCTCAAACAGTCCTCTCACCTCAGCCTCCTGAAGAGCTAAGACTACAGGTATGCACCACCATGCCTTGCTATTTTTCAAAATTTTTTTATAGCGATGGGATTTTACTATGTTGCCCAGGCTGGTCTTGAACTCCTGGCCTCAAGTGATCCTCCAGTATTGGCCTCTGAAGTGTTGAGATTACAGGCATGAGCCACTGCACCTGGCCAATTTAAAGTTTTTTAATAGCTATGTTAAAATGTAAGAAGAGACCACTGAAATTAACATTATATTTTATTTATCCCAATATATCTATCATTTCAACATGCAATTAATATAAAAATTATTGATGCAATATACCACACTCTTTTTTAATACTAAGTCTTCAAAATCTGGTATGTATTCTAATGCATTTACAGCACATCTTAATGGACAAACCACATTTCCAGGGCTCAATATTCACATGTGGCTTGTGGCTACCATATTGGACAGCACAGGACTAGAGGATAAATGGAGATCAGAGATCTAGCTCTCACTTTCTTAGAAAGAGAAGAGACCTACATAGAATAAATGTCCTTTGAGGGGCATTTGAAAGTGATGTAGTAGATGGATCATGGAGTGAGGGGAGTATATTAAGATATTAAATGAATGTATTTTTCATTTCCTTTTCCTCCAACTTGAAATGTTTTCTTGCAGCCTTTCTGTCAGTGTGAGTCCCAGAAAAGTGGTGAGTATAAATAAGGATTTGAGGAGAAGGCAATAATCGGAGTCAAGGCCCTGACAAACAAGATAAAGAAATAAAAGAAGATTCTTCTAATATGAAGGAGAAACGGATAGATAGAAGGGAGGGAGCGAAAGAAGGAGGTGTCAGTGTCCTTGATTTCTCCTATTCTCTTAGGGTTGAACCATGGTAAGAGGTGAGATCTAGAAACGTGTGTAAGCATGAGAGAATGTAATGAAATTGGTAGTAGTGGCCCACTTCCATAAACATATTAGAGGGTACCAGAATACGCAACCCCAATATATGCCTCTTTGGCATATGAGTTATTTTGAACTAAAGCCATTGAGAACCGGCAGATGTAGGGAGAACTCTAAAAACAAGGCAGAAGTTTTCTTTTTGTAAAGGAAAAGTTACATTTATAAAGGAAATTTCCATTTGTAAAAGGTGTCTCCCTCTATCATAGCAGAAAGAGTAGGATTCTTAACAACTCTTATCAGTGGAGAAGGTACATACTTAAATCTTTATAACAAACCTTACTAAAAAACCCTTGATTACTATACTTTTCCTGGTTACCTTCCCATAACTTGACCACCCAGAAGCTCAAACTTTCTTTCCTTTGTTTAGCCTAAGATGTTATACAAGCCCAAGTTCTAACCATCCCTTGGGGTTATTTATCACTGGGTGCTCCCATGTGTACATGCATATGTTAAACTTACATTTGTTTTTCTCTTTTTAATCTTTTGCAAGACTAATTTGTAGGGCCCCAGCCAGAAAACCTAAGGTGGGTAGGGAAAAAAGTTTTCTTCTTCTTTCCTCTATGAGAGCCTGGGGATGAATGCAAGCTTCTGCATTTAAAATGGCACTATATCCCAAAAGGTGAAAGGGCAATGGGGTAGAATGGGATAGAGTGGGGTTCAGAGAGAGAGCGAGAGAGAGAGAGACAGAGAGAGAGAGAGAGAGAGAGAGAAACAGAGACAACAGGAAAGAGAGATGAGCCTGAGGCTCTGGGCAACCACAACCTGCAGGATATCACAGAGCCCCTGTGTGCCCCAGTGAGAGGGTTTGGAGACACTCAGAGGTTGGAGTACCATCAGGGGCTGGGGATCAGAAGAAATAAATGAAGAATTTGAAGACCTGTTAAATGGAAGCAAATGACTGGAATCACAGACTGTAATAGCAGATGTCAGCTCAGTGTCCCTGAAGGCCAGTGTGATATTGTGATATAGAATATATATTTGGCTTTCACCCCCAGTTCCTGGCACAGAGCTCCTAAAATCCTGGTAATTTCCTGAATGATAGGGGTAATAATAGAAACATCTTTTGTTATGGTATTTGGTCTTAGTCCCAGGTCCCTGACACCGAGCTTCTAAGACCCTTGCAATCCCCACAGTGATGACTGTCTTTTGCATGGTAACGAGATGTTTTGTGGCTGGGGCCCCTAAAAAGCTGGGGGCTGCTCACCATAAAGACCAAGGCATAATGAGAGGGCTGGAACTTTCAGCCCCACCCCCTGACTTTTGAAGAGGGGAGAGGGGCTGGAGATTAAGTCAATCACCAGTGGTCAATGATTTAATCAACCATGCCCACATAATGAAATTTTCATAAAAACCCTAAATGACAGTGTTTGGAGAGCATTTAGGTTGGTGAACACAGTGAGGTACTGGAAGGGTGGTGCACCCAGAGAGAACATGGAAGTTCCGCACTCCTTCCCACATACCTTGCCCAATGCAGTTCTTCCATGCGGCCGTTCTTGAGTTGTATCCTTTAGAATAAGCCTGTGAATGTAAGCAGTGTTTTCCTGAGTTCTGTGAGTTTGCTAGGAGCTGTAAAAAAAGTTCTCTGAAAAAGGAATTTGGAGGAAAGAGACTTTTTTTCCAGCAAATAGTTTGCAAACTGGCAGAAGCAGCCTTTGGAGTAAAAGGAAGCTACCTTCCAGAGAGCAAAGAGAGAGTTTGAGCTTTATAGCAAAATTCCGGCCCAGGTTCCCAACTAGGTCTGCTCATACAAATGAAGGATTGAAACGCACTTAGTTCTGATTGGTTGGCACAGCTAAGTTCCGATTGGTCAATACAGCTGAGCCCTGATTGGTTGACACAGCTGATATTTGATTGGTTGGCTTCCAAGCCTCACACTGGAAGTCTCTGTCAGATGTTTCTTTCAAACAGCCAGTAGGGGTGTATTGGGCCACAGTTTATCTTGGTACCAAAAACAGGAACTAGTTTGGCTTGATTGTAGAAAGGGAGGTCCTATGGTACTTTTACAGTATCTTTCTGAGAACACAGAGTACCTGACTGCTCCTTCACCCAGCCATGCTGCCTGGTTCTGTTTTAAATTTGAGCACCTAAAAATGACCATTTGTCAAAATGGGAACCCCCTGATTTATAGCCAGTTGGTCAGAAGCATGGGAGGTCTGAACTTCGGATTGGCATCTAAAATGAGGGTAGCCTTGTTGTGGGGCTGGGCCCTTAACCTATGGAATCTGATGCTAGCTGCAGGTACATAGTGTCAGAATTGAATTGTAGGACACCCAGTTGGTATCCTTAGAGTTACAGAACTGGTTAGTGTGAGACCTTCCTCCTCTCACTGATGTTTGGCATTCTTTGGATAGAAACAGATCACAGTAGCTAGAAGACACACAAGGGACCTGAATACATTGTAGAGGGCCAGGCAATACCATTGTAGGGGAGGAAAAATTGCCTCCTTCTACCTTTCTTGGTTCTTGCGGGTGTAGAAATTAAATTGACATAGGATTAACAGAAGAAAACAATTTTAATTATGTACATGTGCATGGGAGTCCCACAAAAGTATGATACCTAAAGAAGTGATCAGATGATTAAGGTTTATGTGTCACCTGGAACTACAGAAAAGAATAGGGATTTGGGGTTGGGGGACAAGAGTGGAGGCACATTATAGGAGGTTGGGAGGAAAGGCCAAATTAAGAGGAGATGGCCATGAAAAGCAGGTTAAACAAAAATAAGATTTGTTATGCCTTCACCATGGATTGAGTCTTTAGAGATTTAGTTGTCTTTTTCTTTCTGGTGCAGAGAGGGAAACACCATTACAAATGGAAGTTTCCTTTACTGATGTATTTCTCTTATAAAAGGGTAACTTTTCAGACATTCTGTGTCTGCAGTTTCTCAGAATAAGCAGCTCAAAATAATCAATATGGCAAAAAGGTACATTTTAGGGTGGCATATTCTGATCTCCCGCAGTCATATTTTGGTGTGGTGTGTCCTGAACCCCATCATCATTTATTCTTCAACATCAGCAAAAACCTGGAGAACTCAACCATTGCTGAGGCTTATTTGCAATGGTCAGCATCCAGTCTGGAAAACAGAACCCATGCCAGGCAGTAGAGGGCATTTATTATGGAAACTAGTTGAAGAGGCATTGGAAAAGTGAAAAGGGGGAAAAGGTGAGGCAACCTCGAGAGTAACAAAAGCAAGAAGCCTTCATCACTCCTAGAGCTTCAGTAGCTCCCTGTGGGCAAGATGTTCAACCCAGCTACTCTGTATTTCTCTAAAGTACTGGTTATGTAACAAGGAAAAGAGAATGGAGGCATCTGAGGAATAAAGGCTCACTGATAAAATGAATGAGAATGAATGTAAGATTTGACCTTACCTTAAGTCAGGAGTGGTAAAAGCAACCAGGGGCAACACTCTGAGAACAGCAGCCAACGGGGAGTGGTCTTGGAGAGGCCTGGGACTGTTCTGGCCGGGTGAGGTGGTCTCCACCCCCAGGGAGGTGAGGATTTGGACTCAGAGCTCTTGGCTTATCTCAAGTGTGAAAGAGAACCAGCTGTGTTTATTTACATTTCTAGGAGAAGAAGCTATCTGGGAGGCCATTCTTGACATGCGAACCACCTGGGGGGTCTGGCACCAGCATTTCTGGTGGCACTATTGGTGTTGGCAGTTCTAATTACTCCAAAACACTTCTTCCCAGAGAGCATCAGTGAGGCCATAATTGAGGTAGGGTGTGAAGAGGCTTTGAGGAAAAATTCTCACTGTGCTTCAGAGGAGTTAATGCTTATTTTCTGCGAGTGATATTGCAAGAAGATAAGAACAGGTTCTAGTTTCCCGTAATATCCTCACCTAACTTCATCTAAAGGGACAGGTCTCAGCCAAGGTCTGCTGGTACTTTTTGGGGAAATGTTCCCATCGTTTCCATCACTCTCTGCTTTGAGCTATAAGAAATGAAAGGAAAAAAGACATTTGAGACAAGATAAACAAAAAGAAATGATAGCTTTGTAAATGGTAATGTATACTCCTACAGCATTGGTGTGAAAATACTATTTCCTGCACTATCAAAGCCAAGGTCAGGGATTTTATTTTAGGCAAAATTGTAAATGATGATTCAGAAGTCATTTAGTTAATAGAGGTACCCCTTGCCCTATTTACACTTTTCCTGTCCTCATTAACTTCTCCACCACTGTTGCTACCATCATAATTTATTTGGGGGGTATTGTGTGCTAGGATTTGTAAAACTGGTTGGCTTTCTTGCTTATTAACATTTTTTATAAAAATATTTGAGGTAAGATAGGTTGAAAAAGATGACAAAACAGTAAAATCCAGGGATTATTTGTGGATTTCACCATTCTGGGCCTATCCTATTCTTTTTAATCATCTATAAGCATTTATGATTATAATGCAAGGAATTCCTCGTTTCTGGAAGTTATTATTTCTATCTTTTCTGGAAGTGAAATTACTTTTGGAATTCAGTAATTTCTTTTCTGAAGAAAAATGTTCTTTTATCACAAATTCCCACTTTAGGACAAAATGCTATTGAAGTTACAGTATTTAAATTTTTCTTTGGGATGAAACTTTGATTTTCATACTTTCAACTGACATTTCTTATAGAGTTATGGTGCTGGGGGAGAAAAACATACAGCCAATGGGTCTCCAGAAGAAAAGGTCCCTAGAGTATTAACCCCTTCCTTCCACAGAGGAAGCCACACTCACCAGTGCACACTTTGCTCATTGGGTAGTCAAAGCCCCATGAGCAGCCTAAATGCTATAATTTAAGAGGTCCCGGTCCTAACCTGTCCTTGTCCCCAGATGCCTCTCCCATGCAAAAAAATGTCTTCTGTTCGATGTGCTGCCTGAAATTCTGCCAATTTGTTCTTTGTTTGAATTATCATCCTGGGCTACTTTTTAAAATGCACATATTTCTGGGTGGGTTAGACAGTCATTGCCAGATAAGAACTGATTTTTAACCAGGTTGCTTTCTGGGGACTCTAAGGCTTCTTGGAGGTTATAATGCAAGACAACAAAGGGCAGCATTTCTGGAGCTTCTTTGAGGGGACCGGAGAGAAAAGTGCCAAGGTGCGTACAAGCAGCATGCAATAGCAAGGAAAGCACCGGGGCCAACTTGGCTTATTGGAAATTGTGCCCAGAACATATCCAGTTGTTGATTGAACCATAACTACCACTAGAAATAATATTCCTCATTTGCAGAACTAGCAAAAACATCTTTGGAACTGTATTTCCAATTAAATGAATGACTATTAAGCCATTATCATATATGGGATATTGAGTAAGGTGGTGTTGGTATTTACTGAGCACCTATTTATTACACGATAGAAGTTTTGCATACATTATTTTACTTAATCTCCTCATCAACCCCTTTTGCAGGTGATGAAACCTAAAGCAAGAGAAGTCAAGTTACTGGGTAGGGAGTGACCGACCTAGAATTCAAGTCTAGTTCTAGCCTTGTATTTTTAGAAACCGTGTTTCCGAGCTTTTAATCAGGTCTGTGTGAAACTGCCTTTGCAAAAATTATGACAGTGAGAAAAATCTGACACAGGAAAATTATGACAATGAAAGAAATCTGACCTAACCGATTTCCTCTTGCTTTTAACCCTAAGCTGCCCTTGTTCATTCCTGGGAGTAGGCTAACTGTGGGAAGAATTTAGCTATAGTTTAATTTAGAAACAAAGGCTACAAACTCCCTCCTTGTTTGTGGATCAGACTGCCTTTGTAAAACTAACCAATTAGCCACAAGATTAGAAATTATGACTCAGGAGTCATGCAGCTAGAGGCCACGAGATTCCTAACCTCCTAGTTGGATAACATCACTGTTGTAAAATCTAAGATTGGTGTTAAAGGTATTTTTCAGATCCCGCATTCTGACGGACCAGCTGGTGCCACTTAGACCGATAAACGGCTTCATCTGGTCTTGTGGGCCCCACCCAGAAATTGACTCGGGGCAAGAAGACAGCTTCAACCCCCGCCCCCATTCCCCATTTCCTAGGCCTCTGCCTGCCAAGCTATCGTTAAAAAATCCCTAGCCTCCAAATTTTCAGGGAGCTGATTTGAGTAATAATAACCTCCTGTCCTCTTGCTTAGCTGGCTCTGCATTTATTAAACTCTCTATTGCAAAAACCCACTGTTCTTGGTGCATTGCCTTTTCTGAGCAGTTGGCAAGATGAAACTTGGGTGATTACATATGTGTGTAGAAGAGAGCTAATATATTGTGGTGGGATCATCTTTCTGCAGGGCACATAGCACTTTTTAAAAAGCACTGAGTAATTACATGATGGGGAAATATCATAGACAATCTAATGCCAGGTCTTGTGTGTCTCCCTTGCATAAAATTATCTTCTATAATAAGGTCATGTGAATTTTTTAGATGCAAATAACATGCACATAGGATATGAGACATTGCAGAACTCATAGCTGAGGTACACACGTGCTGCTAGTTAAAAACATTGAGAGATGGCTCACACCTGTAAGTTAAAGTGCTGCTAGTTAAAAACATTGAGATTACAGGCTCACACCTGTAATCCCAGCACTTTGGGAGGCTGAGGTGGGCAGATCACCTGAGGTCAAGAGTTTGAGACTAGCCTGGCCAACATGGTGAACCCTTGTCTTTACTAAAAATACAAAAATTAGCCAGGTATGGTGGCAGGCACCTATAATCCCAGCTACTCGGGAGGCTGAGGCAGGAAAGTTGCTTGAACCTGGGCGGCAGAGGTTGCAGTGAGCCGAGATCGCGCCACTGCACTCCAGCCGGGGCGACAGAGTGAGACTCCATCTCAAAACAAAACAAAATATTGAGAGACATTTTGTTAAAATATTGAAGAATACATTTTTACAAGCAAATGTATTTAATGAAGCCATAATTCCATTAAGTGGAATATGAGGAACCCATATTTCAGAACAAGCCTGACAGAAGACTAATACTTTCATATAATTGAAGTATTTTAAAAAAACTTTTCAAGGATAATTTTAGCATTCCGGTGCACAGTAGAAATAACCTTATTCCCTGCTAATTGGAATGTGTAATTCTGAAAGAGGCATTGATCATCTCAATTAGAAATAAGGTTTATGATGTTGAGAGATAACGCCCTTTGGTTTAATAATTTGCAACAAGTTAATTTACAATGGGAAACAGAAACCTGACCCAATACTGTTTCTCTTGCCTCTGGTTCAGGTCTGTCAGCCCACATGGCTTACTCATCTTTCAAGTGCAAGGCAGCTCTGCGTGGAGGATGGTAAGACTTTGGGCCAGCCCAAGGCATGACTGAAGGAAGGAGGTAGTGGTCACGTTGCTGAGTCCTTCTCTTTTCCCTCTCTGAACTATGCTGCACCTCCTGGTGTTCTGTCTTACCTGCTTTGCAATGGACGTGGTGAGAGTTTGCCAATCATTGCTCTTTGGAGCATACCAGGAAGAAAGGCACCTACTACCAAATCCATCTCCTCCACCTCTTTCTTCCACTCTACTCAAACTCATGAAGAGAGGCTGCTTCCACCTAGTTACAAGGAAAATATTGGATTACATCTGGAAACACAGAGAAAGGATGGGGAATTTGTAGAGTTACCCAAAGCATCTAGCCTGGGGAGAGTGAGCACAAATCCAGCTGTGCCTCATCCACCCTGTCCTGTCCTTTTTTTTTTTTTTTTTGCCTAGTGGCTCCACTGCCTCCAACCAGCCCAGGGTATGGCTGTGTCAGCCCAAAGGGGGGACATTATGTCATCGTCTGCCTGGAGAGAGTCTCCCTTTCTGTTCTGCAGATACCATTTAGGCTCTCCCTCAATTATTACTGCAGTGACATAGTCCTTTAAAGATTTTATTCTTCACTAGAAGTCCAATGCACTATCCATTGCTCCACAGAGCCACTTTAAAGATTTTGTTCTAAATGCCCTTATACACATTTTCTTATTTGAAAATTACAATAGCCTAGTCACTTAAAATGTGTCAGAGATTATTTATCTCTACCGTGCAGATGAGGAAGCCGAGACTCTTATTGAGACTCGTTTTTCTAAGGTGCTAGATCTTGATCTTGAACCACGTTCTTGTGATTTTATGTTGTCCTTCCTACCCTTACTTTGTTGGAATCTATTCATCGTAAAATGTGAAGGACTAATAGTATTTTTTAAATCCTTTATTATTAACTGTGCATACATATATGAAAATATAGAGAGTAGAATAATAAACTTATGTACCTATTATCCAGATTCAACAATTACTAGATTTGGCCAGGCACCATGGCTTTTCATCTTACATATTTTAGTTTGTATGTCTTTAAAAAATAGACATATTTGGCTGGGCACTGTGGCTCATGCCTGTAATCTGAACACTTTGGGAGGTCGAGGTGGGCAGATCACCTGAGGTCAGGAGTTCAAGACCAGCCCGGACAACATGGTGAAACCCCATCTCTACTAAAAATACAAAATTAGCTGGGCGTGGTGGCACACACCTGTAATCCCAGCTACTAGGGAGGCTGAGGCAGGAGAATCGTCTGAACCTGGGAGACAGAGGTTGCAGTGAGACGAGATTATGCCATTGCACTCCAGCCTGGGTGACAGAGCGAGACTCCATCTCAAAAAAAAAAAAAAAAAAAGAAAATAGACATATTCTTGTGTAGCCACAATGACATCGTCATACCTAACAAAATTAATAATTATTCCTTGGTATCATCTAATAGCCACTTCATATTCAAATTTCCTAATTTGTCTAAAAAATTCTTTTATTGTGGCTGTGTTCAAGTCAGGGTTCAAAAAAAGTTTTCATTCTATTATCCCTTCTTTTTCCTTATTTTCAACTTCTTTACTTCTGTCTGCTCTATTGTTTGGAAGCTCACTGACACATTCACCATCTTTAAACACACATACACATACACACATATGTGTGCGTGCACATGCACACATAGACATATTTGCTGTTGGGGAATCAGGTGGCAGCTAGCATGGCCCTTGTGCTCCAAGGAGCTGATAAGACACATCTACGGGAAACAGCAGTGAGATAGTGCTAAGGTGGAATTGCAAGGTTAGGCAAGTCTTATTTATTCAGAAATATTCTTTTGAGAACCTGATATATACCAGATTCTGTACTATACGCTAGACATAAAAGTGAGGATTAAGTTTAAAGTGGGAGGTTGGGAACAGACATTAAAATAAATAGCCATAAATGGCATTATTGCATGTTGTCTTCTAATCGCTTCTATATGTCCCATCTTTCAGGGTTGACTTGCTTTTGATAATATATCTCTAAAATGAAGAGTGTCAGTTCTTGTATTCAATTCTCGTCATTTTTCACATAAAGCTCTGTGTATTTTGGATAGTTCTAGCTTTATTAAGTGAATAATTGAGGTCTTCATTGCATGTAACTGTAACCCTTTGATTCCTTTCACTATTTACTTTCATCTTTCATTATATTTGGTTTTTATTACTTATGAAGGATAAAATTTGGATTTAGGCCTGTGATATTGAACAAGCTGGATGGCTGTTAGAGATAGAAAGCCAACTGCTTGCCTGAACAGTTTTACAATAGCACTGACAGAATATTAATTTTGGTTGCTGTATTAGGTAATGCTCGCCATGTAGCAAACATGTCCCAAAATGTACAGGCTCTGTATTTAGAGCTGCAGTTTTCTTATCACATATAAGCTTATGTATGATAATAATAAGATGTTGTGTTTCTCCTAGAAGTTCTGTAAAGAAATAATGTACATTGACACATTTTACAAACTAACGTGCTAAACAAGTGTTAGTGTCAACAGCAGGCACAGGGTTGGCAGCGGCATCAGCAGTGGTAGTAGTAGTTACCATGACTCTCGTCAAAATGTCAGTAAACCATCTCTCCTAATCTCTGAGCCTGGGATTGTTGTCAGAATGCAAAGTTGAGAAAGAAACTCTGGAGATCTCATTCCCGTTTTTGATACAGCAGTGGTTCACTTCCTACAGGAGTCTGTAATTTGGAAGAATTAATGGTTTCATTCAGGGAAAGCCTGAGATAATGAGAAAACTCTTCTGTATTCATTGGCCTCTACTTTGTTTTATCATAGAAGGTGCCCTTGGGAACACTGCACTGCATACTAAAAATTTATCTTCTTCCTCTGTATTCATTGCTAGATATTATTTATGCTTATGCTTGTTTATTTTTCTTTAGTGGCCTCTGAATAGATTTGTATTTTTATAATGTGTGGCACTTAATTATTACAGCTATGAGCAACTTGTAAAAAAATTTGCTGGATGTTTTTCTAAGTTCTACTGCAGTGGGCATGAAATGAGTGAGCATAGGAACCACCAGGGGGAACGTAATAAAATTTCATGTTCTAGGGCCAACCATTATACATTGAATTGTAGATCTGAGAAAGGTTTAGTCATCAGGGATATTGGTTAAGTTTTTCTGCTCAGTTAACTTTTTAAAATGCACTCTTGTGTTTATTTTTAGTGATTACCCTAGAAATTTTAAAATGCATTCCTGACTAACTATAAAACACCTTCCTTAAGCTTTACCCAAACCATGAAAAAGCTTGTGATGGTTTAACTTTAGTTACTGCCTCTTACCCTTTGTGCTATTGTAGTCATATATTCATACATTTTAATTTTTATATATGTTTTAATGCCCACAAAACATATTATTACTGTGTTTAAAGCAGTGAATATAACTTTTTTTTTTGAGATGGAGTCTTGCTCTGTTGCCCAGGCTGGAGTGCAGTGGCACTATCTCGCTCACTGCAACTTCTGCCTCCCAGGTTCAAGCAATTCTCATGCTTTAGCCTTCCAAGTAGCTGGAATTACAGACATGTGCCACCACACTTGGCTAGTTTTTGTATTTTTAGTAGAGATGGGGTTTCACAATGTTGTCCAGGCTGGTCTCGAACTCCTGACCTCAGGTGATCTGTCTTCCTCAGCCTTCCAAAGTACTGGGAATACAGGCATAAGCCACTGCGCCTGTCCTGAATATAACTTTGTAGTTACGTTTTTTATTGCGTTTCATTTCTTCCTGTAATTTCTGTTAGCTATCATCTGGGGTTGCCTTCTCTAACTTGAAGAACTTCCTTTAGTACGCTCACAGTACAAGTTTTTTCACTTTTGTTTGAAAACATTTTTATTTCACTTTCGTTTTTTGAAGGATACATTCACTGGGTATAGTATTTTAGATTGGCATTATTTTTTTTACCTGTCCCCACCCCGCCCTCACACCCCAGCATATTAAAAATGTTATTTCTTTGTATTTTGGCTTTCGATTTCCTTTGCAAATTCAGCCTTCATTATAGTTGTTGCTCCTTTGTAGATAATGTATTTTTTTACCTCTGGCAGCTTCTAATATATTTTTTTCCTTTTTTAAAGTTTGATTTTCTATACTTTAACCAAGATGTTCCAGCATGACTTTCTTTGTTTTTATCCTGCTTGGTGTTTACTGAACTTCTTGAATCTACAAGTTGATGTCTTTCATCAATTTTAGAAAATATAAAATTATTTTCTTTTCAAATATTACTCCTGCCCCAATTTCTCTCTCCTCTCCTCTGGAACTCCAAATACATACATATTAAGCCTTTTGACTGTCTTGCATGTATTTTTTTATTATGCTCTGTTCTGTTCTTATTATTCTCCTATGCTCTCTGTGCTTCTATATGGATATTTTATACTATCTTTTAGCTCACTAATTTTATATTTATTGTGCCTAGGTCACTGTTAAGGATATCCAATTATTTAATTTTAGATATAGTATAGTTTTAGTCTAGAATGTTTATTTTATTCTTGTATATAATTCATTTATCTGTTGAGTTTTTTCATGTTTTTATCTATTTTGCCCATTTTTTTCTTTATTTTCTTTAACATTTTAACTTAGTTATTTAGAAGTGTTAGTCTAGTTAGTCCAACATCTGGATCATCTGTGGGTACATTATCTATTTTTTTCATTTGATTTTGATCATATTTTCCTGCCTATTCATATGTCTGTTAACATTTGGTTATATTCTGGTCATTGTGTCTAAAAGAATAGTAACATCTCTGCATGATGTCTTTTTACCAGGGAGTTCCCCCTTTCCCTCTACTAGGTAGATAAAGTGTATTATCCTCTGGTAATTTTTCTGGCAACTCTTGTTTAAAACCCAAAAGAGAAAAGGAATTGTGAAGCTGTGCTACTGTGGCCTGTGTTCATATTAAAAATCAAGACCAAGCAAGTTTTGCCCATGTTTTCTGAGGGCTCATGATTTGGCCTTGCACCCAGGGACTGAACTGAGCCAGGGTTTAGTAAAATAGTCAGTCTACTTTTGTTGTTTATTATTCTTCAGCCCTGGTCTATGCAGGCTTTTGATTCAAATTTTGGAAAGTGTCTTTCTTTGGCCTGAAACTTTTGCCCTTTGAAGATTTTGAGGTGTTAACTATTTAACTTCCTGCTCCAGGCAAATTTAAAATATGCGAACTGTCTTCAGAGAGTGACTAGTTGTATTATTGCAGACCCTTTCTGTCCACTGGGATTTTATCTTCAAGGCAACAAGAGTCTGTGGGAGATTTCACTTGGCTTTTCTAGCCTAGCATCCCCAGGCCTCCAGCCTCCCACGCTGTTCCAGAACATAGCAAATGATCAGTGCTAAAAATCAGTCTTGCATTTGGGTCTCCTCTAGTTTCCAGTCTTCCAGATCTGTGTGGACACCAAAGACTCTGCTTGTTTCACTTTCCTTAGTCCAAGAGCCATGGGCCTCTTACCAGTGGCACTTATGTCTTGCCAAGTGCCTTGAGGAAAAAAGACAGGTGACTGTGGTCAACTCGCCTAGGGAGTATTTACCCACCCTTCGTGTTGGAATCAATCTAAACTTCATTGCTTCCAGAGAACTCTGATACCTTAAAATAAAATTTTTGCAATTTTGGTTATTGCAGGGGGAATATTGGCCCTCTATAACCTGCTATGTCCTACCTTACTTTGAATGGTACTGATGCTAGTGATTGGAGGGCCACAGCTTTATTCCCACTACCTTTTGTTTCAGAAAAGGCTATATACTTACTTGGAATGTACAAATTTTGTATTAATCTATAACTGAAGATTTAGGATTTAAATATGTTACTGAGAAATGTGCATGAAGACATCATCCTTATTTAATCAGCTTCTGAGAATAAAAACTGCCTTATTCTAAATTCTGTGCTCTGGGTCATAAAATGGTATATGGAGTTAAATAGAATTATACCCAATTCCAACGTGTTATTTTTATGAGTGAATTTGTTTCAAAACATAGTTTTGGGAAGCATATTCTCTAGCAACTTATTCGAAAAAGATTTCAAGTTAAATGATAAAAAAGAAAGAAAAAGAAAAAGATAAACCTTGAAGAAACTAATCTCCTGCTGATTTGGCTTCTTTAATTTTTAAAAATATTTTTTGATCTTGTAAAAAGCCACTTTATTGAGGTATAACTTACATTTAAAAAATTGCAGATATTTTACATTTATATTTCAATAAGCTTTTGACAAATGTGTATACCTAGGTAACCATCTTCACGGTAAAGATAAAAAACATTTCCTCAACCAGGTGCAGTGGCTTAGGTCTTTAATCCCAGCATTTTGGGAGGCCGAGGTGAGTGGATCACCTGAGGTCAGGAATTCGAGACCAGCCTCGCCAACATGGTGAAACCCCGTCTCTACTAAAAATACAAAAATCAGCCAGGTGTGGTGGCACGCACCTGTAATCCTAGCTACTCAGGAGGCTGAGGCAGGAGAATCGCTTGAACCCAGGAGGCGAAGGTTGCAGTGAGCCGAGATCATGCCACTGCACTCCAGCCTGGGTGACAGAGCGAGACTCCATCTCAAGATAAATACATGCATACATACATACATACATACATACATACATACATACATACATACCTTTCCTTGCATATTTCCACCTTTTGTTTTTCCTCTCATATATGCATTCCACAGCAGCTAGTTACTTAGCTTTCTTCCTCTTCTTCACAAGTTGCTGGTTCCTGATGCACATTTATACACATTGCCACTACTGCTTCTGAAATACTCCCTCGCAATTTGAGCCCTCTGATCTCTGCTTCCTTTTTCTTACCTCTAAATTCTTATGCATGTGGAGGAATGGGTTGAACGTGGGCATTTTGGCATGCTGCTCTGTAAATCTGTTCTCTACTTGATTAATATTTCTATACCCAGACTGCCCTCCTTGGAGACAGAGATCTATTTCTCTTGAAATTCCCCAGAGGACTCTCTACTATATTTTGTTCGATAAGTGCTATTAATACATGCAATTTGAAGAATGTAAATAAACTTTATTTTTTAAAGTTCTAGACTAACCCCAGGCAGCCTCTGTGGGGTTCATTCTATGTGAAGAGTTCTAAGCATGCACCCACAGCACACACGGAGCCGTTAGCTCATTCAGCTTCTCAACATAATTTCATACCCGGCTAGCATGAGATTGTCTTTTATGAAAGCATTGACCCATAGCAGTGGCAGCATATGTCTATTAGTGTGCTCAACATTAAATTGGAATTTTAATGCTAATAATTAACTAGAATAATATCTCACTTGGACAGAAGCCATTTCATCCTCTCTTATGAGCTATGATGTTATTTGAACAACTATCAAGTCCAAAGAAGTAGAAAGAAAATTTTTTATTATAATGTTTTAGGAAAGGTAAAAGAAGAAATTCAGGTTTCATGAAAATATTTCTTAAAGATAATGATCATTCTGAAATGGCATTAGCTAACACGAAACGATCTTGTTACTAAAATGCTATTTCAATTTTCCTCTATTTTTAAGCCAAGTGAGTCATGAAGGAATAATATTGGTCGTTGTATCTATATTACTAATACAAACATGTAGGCTTTTAATAGTATTCAAGAAAATCTAGAGAAATGAAATTCACAAATTTTATTTAAGACCAGTACTAGTAATTTTCTTTCATAACATTCTGTAGGAACGCTTGATAAGTCCGCTTTGGTTTCCTGTTTTGGTCAGGCTAACCTTAAATGAAGAGCCTGGCAATGATGGAAATGCAGAAAAGAGAGAGAGAGAAAAAGAAAAGATCTATGTAATCCTTGACCAGTAAAATCAGCTGTCAAATAATCAGGAGTTGATAGTGGTCAGGGTAGGGACATGAAGCAGGACACAAAGCTTTATTACAAACATACTAAATCCAGGGGATTTCCTGTGTGAAGGCCCATTTAATTCCTTATCACTGTCCAGTTGTTTGTGTGTGTGTGTGTGTGTGTGTGTGTATGTATATATATAATTATTTTATAGATAAGGAAACTGAGATTTAAGGCAGTTTGATTAGATCAGAGTTACAAAGAGCCAGAGTCTAAACCTGTATATTCTGACTCAAAGGTTTATGTAACTATAGCCCATGCTCATGTCTAGCTTCCTGGAGTCATAGAATGGGGGCAAAGAGACAAATCTTCCTTCTTATTTAGTGCATTACTCTTTGTCAACATACGTGTGAGACTGAGATTATACCCATCAGTGACAAACCCAGATATGATAACCCCAGGTTTTTGAGGTTTCCATTTGTTTGACAAGTTTAGTTATCTGAAAAGCTTCCTGACTGTTTTAAACAGAATGCCTTGGTCCTCTGAGAATAGGACACCTTCACTGGGCACTGGCAGGGACTGTCATCTTGAAGTGACACCTTAAAGCCTTCCTAATTGTGACTACTTTTGATTTTTAGGAAGCTTGTTGCTAGTGTAAGCAATGAGACTGCAGGGCTCAACCCTGGCTCCAGATTGACAATGGTGGACTTTGTAGGTAACAGAAACCCAATTAATAAGCTGAATGTATAAAAATGGTCTCTAAACTTTGGAAATGGGGCCAGGTGGTGATGACAAAGACAAATGCGGTTGGTTTGCCCTCTGCATGTTGGCTTTGCCTTGTACTAACAGCTTCCTTCTCACATTGTCACTGTCTCTCTTTCTCTCTTCTTTTCTTTTTAACACAATGTTATTTGAATTCATGCAGTGTGAGTCAGTTTTATAGATTAGGGCACGTCAGGAATACAAAGTTGTGGAGGTAGAATGTGTGTGGCCAATGAGATTTACTTTTTGGGAACTAGATGACATAAACCAATGTATTTGGTAATCATTTGGTTCTGATTATGTAAATCTGTAGATAAATGTGAAATTAGGAATGCCTGATAAAGATATATTGCATATGTTGCACAAAGGTATCTGCTAGTACCATTTAATAGTTGTAATAATAACAGCAGTTGACATTCGTGAGTGCTCGCGATGTGCAAGGCACTGTGCTAAACTTATGTTATTCAATTATTACACCATCGCTATGAAACAGCTATGATTATACTCATTTTACAGGTAAAGAAATGGAGATTTGAAGACGTTAAGTAATGCAAAGACACACAGCCACTAAGTGGCAGAGGTGGGACTGGAAGCCAGTTCTGTGACTTGGAAGTCCATGCCCTCAGGCACCACATTATTTGTTTGCCTTATTATGATAGAAGGAGAGTGTAAGGCGAGGCCCTCCAAATCTGTGAGGTGTTCATTTTCACCTTCCGGGTTCACTGGCAGAACCAGACATGGAATCCAGATTTTCGAGTCTCAGTCCTTTACAAGCTAATTGGCTGACTTTGCTTCTTTGGCATTAATTTGCTTTTTCACTTTTTTCGGAAAATAGGATTTGAAGTAAAACATATGCCAATAGAAATTGTTGTTTCAAACTTAAAACAAAATGAAAACTGTGCATTTGATTACTTTGTAGTCCACTCTGGTGAACAGAAATGCAGATGGTCCAAATCTAGGGCCATGCTTTCTTCTGACCCTTCTTTTCCTAGTATCAACACCATATTGTTACAAAGAGGGCAGTTCAGAGCCAAGAAGCCTCCTTATGGATAGTTATTAATTTTATCACTAAGAGAAATCTTAGTGGGAACACAGACCATGTCCAGTTGTGGGACACACCCACTGATCTTCCTAATTCTTCCCTTGTCAGTCAGGTCAGGCTGCCTCTCGTGGCTGCTCTAGGCTTCCTCACATGCTACTGCTTGCAAAGGCAGCTGACGTTAGCATTTGTTACAATAAATGAAATTTGGTTAAATCACGCTACTGCCTTGTCAGCTCTTTCAAATTGCACTAAGAAACTCTGCTTGAGAGACATTAGCTATATATATAGTCATCATACTTGTTAAAAATGATTCCTCATGCCTGAGGAAAATAAATCATGAATTCCTTAAGGTCTACCAGAATTGTTGGTTGGCATTTCTGACTGAATTCCCTCAGTTTTTACTACAAGGTTTGATAAAAATGATATTGCATCCATTCCTGGGACTATTACAAGGCATTTAAAGCTTTCCAACATTCAACTGAGAATCCTTAAGATCACTTCCAAAATTGGATTTCTTTGCCGTAAAAGAGAGGTCTAATTTGGGCGTTACATGCATTTGATAGGATTTTAAAACTTTTCTTTTGCCTCACAAAACTGACTGGCTTTGTATTAAATGAACAAACATTTCTGTTATACAATGACTTTCCTGTACTCTAATAGTGTGTGAATAACCAAAAAACTTCATGCCATTAGAAGCTCAATATAACCCTTACCCAATAATAAATGTGGATTTCTACTTTAGAGCAAATATGGACTTTTTGGATCCATCTCTAAATCCTAGTGAAAGAAAGTGAAAAATTGAATCAAAGACATTTTTTCTTAGAAAATTACATATGGCATGGAATTTGGAAAAAACGAAGTCCTCATTGGAGATGAGTACATTTTTATTTGGGACATTTTATTAGTTTCTTATTGCTGTTGTAAGAAATTACTCCTTTCATAAGAGCTTAACAATTATCCGTGTATTTTCTCTCAGTTTTGTATGTTATAAGTCTGGTAGGCTCAGCTTAGCATCTTACAATGCTGAGGTATGGGCAGGGCTGCGTTTCTTACTGGAGGGTCTTGGGGGAGAATCCATTCTAGGCTTATTCAGGAGGTTGACTGCATTCAGTTCCTTGCGGTCGTAGAAAGTAGGCCCCTATTTTCTCGCTGGCTGTCCACAGAACATTGTTCTCAGCCTCTAGACCCTGCCCACATTCCCTGTATCATGGCTTCATTCCTCTATCTTCAAAGCCAACAAAGGCTGGATAAATATTTATCTCACTCCATCTCTCTCTGACCCCCTTCACTCCCAGCCTCATCTGTCTCCCCCTCTGCTGCTGCATCTCTCTGACTGCAGATAGAGAAATATCTCTGACTTATGGGCTCAAATGATTAGATTTGGCACATTCAGATAATACAGGATAATCTCCCTATTTTATGACCTAGGTCCTTAATGATATCTGCTAAATTCACAGCAGTACCTAGATTCCTGTTTGGTTGAATAATCTTAGAGTGACATCTTTAGAATTCTATTTTCCTCTGAAATGAATACAGCAGAGGCTATCCATTAGGGACTCTTTGGCTAGAGGTGGGTGGACTGCAAGGTTTGATTCAGAATCCATATCATTTCTGCCTCTAATATTTTTAATTAGTGAGAAGAAAACCATTATATTATCAATAAACTACTTGGCCAGCACATAGAAATATATTTTAATATGTAACCAACAGTTATACATTTACTGACATGAAGAATCACTTTTGTGTTTGCATCGTCATTAAATACGTGAGTTATGGGAGAACTCAAAGAGAATCTTTCCCTGTTTAGCAATGTTGCGCTACGTGCCAGTACCCCAGAGGTCTCAGCAGAGGATCAGTATTGCCTTAACTCTCAAAGTACTGACTTCAGCTGACATAGTCTACTGGGGATAGAATCAAAAATTAAGATGGCTTTACCAAGGGCCTCATCTGGGGCAACGACATTGAGAAAGTGATGACCCAGACCTGAGATCTCCTGGAAAGTTGAAGTTTAGTCTCAAGGAAGGTGAAGAAATAGGACTGGGGAGAAAAACTCCAAGGACTGGGAATGGGAGAGTTTGTCTAGGTTTATCAGAGAATAATGGAAAGGAGTACCTTGAGAAGTTGGAAGTTTCTCTGATGTTTCCTTGAAGTCCTGAACCAACGTTTTGGACAAATTCCAGTAATTTTTCCATTTGCCCATCTCTATGTTCATAGTTCTTGTCATTGAATCAATAGTATAAATTCACAGTTATTCAATATATCAAACTTTAGGAAGATTAAAAGGGCTAACACGATAGAAAATAGCCTGTTTTTCAAGAGAACTTGACCATAGCTATTCTGGACAAAAAAATATTTGCATGTTATTTACTCAGTTGACCACTTTCATGGATTCTGGTTTATGTAGGATAAAATATGGAAATAAAAATTTAAGACATTCTTTCAGTCCATAGACAAAAACAATATACTCTCTGTCATACAGTAAATCCCATTTAAATTGTACTTCTCTTCCTCACTGGAAGTTTACAATGTGGTGATTGATATGTCTGAGAGTAACCTTGAGATACAACCCAGACTTCTGAATTCTCAAACAAAGATGAAAATATGTCCAGTTTAAGTGTCAGGAATTATATACGGATTCTTTGAAAACTGACATTTTATGTTCCATATATACATAGACACCTCTGATTTAACTAGAGTACTTGATTGACAGACTGCTCCGTTCACTAAATAGTGTGTAAATTCTAGATTGCTATTAGGTTTTTAGAATTCCCTGTTTGCTTTCTTTGCAGGATCCCATGGAGATATATATATTTTTTAACTTTAAGTTATGGGATACACGTGCAGAACGAGCAGGTTTGTTACATAGGTATACGTGTGCCATGGTGGTTTGCTGCACCCATCAACCCATCATCTAGGTTTTAAGCCCCGCATGCATTAGGTATTTGTCCCAATGCTCTTCTCCCCTTACCCCCACCTGCCAGCAGGCCCCGGCGTGTGAGGTTCCCCTCCCTGTGTCCATGTATTCTCACTGTTCAACTCCCACTTATGAGTGAGAACATACGGTGTTTGGTTTTCTGTTCCGGTGTTAGTTTGCTGAGAATGATGGCTTATAGCTTCATCCATGTCCCTGCAAAGGACATGAACTCATTGTTTTTTATGGCTGCATTGTATTCCACCCATGGGGAGATTTTCATGAAAAACAGCATCAACTTGGCCTAGTTCAGAAATTCAGAACAATCTGATGGCAAAATGGAGGGCTTGGTCCTGCCTCAGTTGTGTCCCCTGCTGTCTGTGTCAGTGACTGCAAAGCATGGCTGGCAACAGCACTAGCCAAAGGCTTGTCATCACATGGGTCGAAGTTACATCTGTAAAGTATTTACCATCTGATTTAAAGCACAGAGCACTCTGCAAGAAGTATATCATACTGCGAGTTTTGGTTTAAAACCGTCTTGGTACCAGTGCAGGCTCCGTCAGTTATTAGCCCTGTAAACCTGAGAAAGTTGACCGCTGAGCTTCAGTTTGCTTATCTGTAAAAGGAGAATAGTACTTCAAAGGGCTGATGTAAAAATTAAATGACATAATTCAAGACAATCGATTGACATAGTAAACTCTTGGTAAGTCTTTACTATTATCATTAATAGTACACATGCATCCATTTGATGCTTATAAAGACTTGTGAATAAACACCAGTAAGAATGGTTGTCTTGCTGGATAATTAGGTAGAGGAGAATTCTAATTTAAGCAGGTTCAATATATCAGCGTTTTAATTTTCAAAACTGGAAAAAGCAATATGGGGTTGCCTTAACCCCTAAGAGATAGGTCAGTTGCCAGGCATGAAAGGGGGGCCCACCCACATGCCTTTTGATTCATATGACTGCCACCTGGACTGGGGCTTACAAGCTATGCATTGAGAAATTACTGAATTCCACTATGTGCTTTACTCCACTGTCTTGTTCAATCCTTGAAGTAATCCTAGAAAGTGGATGCTGTTACAAACCATCCCCAGTCTACAGATGAGGAAACTGAGGCTGAGTAATTTGTCATTGCTACAGTCACATGGCTAATAAGCATCAGAGGTGACATTCAAATCTGTCTCAGTCCACACTGTGAGCACGGGATCACCAGCCTATACTACCTTTGACAGTGCTTGGACCCCCCAGAATTCCCTGGAGGTCTAAGGAGCAGGGTTATTCAGGTCTGTAAGCATTCACTGTAATAGCACCTCCTGACTTTAGTTACGTAGGGTCATCAGATAATTTTAAGGAAAGTAATTATAATAGGCATTATATATGGGCTTGCTCTGTGCTAGAGAGTACAAACAGAACATTATAACATATATCTCCACAATGACCCACAAAGTAGATATTATTATTCCTTTATTACAGATGAGAAAAAAGGCCCAGGGAGGTTAAGTAATTTGCCCAAGGCTCAGAGTAAGTTGCAGGAATAGGAAATACTACCTCTGAAGTGTTAATATATGACAGTGGGAATCAGGCCCTCATCAAAGGGCTATTTTGGAAACTAGCAGTTGCTGGCAAGTGAGAGATGCTTCTCCTTACCTTCAAATCCTGTGAATTCAGCCATGGGAACTTTGGGAAACTAAAAGTTCTTCCAGTGGAGAGATTTGGGGATAGAGAGCTTGTGAAAACCAAAGCCACAAAGGATCTGAGTAATAGTGAAAACCGAAGTCCATTAGAAGAATTCAATAACAGTTGTGTAACAAGTTGTTTATAATAAAAATATGCTCACATTTATGGATTTTTTCCCTCACATTTGATGAAATATTCAAGACATTTTCTCAGAAAGGCATGAGTAACACCTAGAAAGAAAAGAAAAACATGACATTTTTAGGTTAGATTGCAGCTTGTCACCATAGATTTTTTTAAAAAATCCTTTTAAAGCTTGCCAAATGACATAGGAAATTACGACTAAAAATAAAAGTGAGGTTGAAAAGGACAGAATGCAAAAGCCGCTAACCAAAACTATTCAACTCGCCTCCCACACATTCTCTCTGGGTAGTTCAGTCAACAGCATTTTAACTTTTTTAAAAACCGCTTTAAAAAACTCTACAAAACAGACTATATTAATAATTAATTTTAATTTTCATTGCAGAAAATACTTTAATGGTTGAGGCTTAAGTTGACTTAAAAAAAACTTCCAAAAATGATGATCGATAAGGGGATGTCAATGATAGACCAGCCTTTGACATCTGCCTCCCTTTTGAGATCTGAAATGGCCCAGGTGAAAACGGCTAGTGTGCAGGACAATAGACATTCTGGAGATAAACAGTCTTCTTTTGTAGCTCTTCTTTTTGGTTGTAAGATGCAGAATCAGGGCCAGGCACGGTGGCTCATGCCTGTAATCCCAGCACTTTGGGAGGCTGAGGCGGACGGATCACGAGGTCAGGAGACTGAGACCATCCTGGCTAACACGGTGAAACCCCGTCTCTACTAAAAAATACAAAAAAAAATTAGCCAGGCATGGTGGCGGGCACCTGTAGTCCCAGCTACTCAGGAGGCTGAGGCAGGAGAATGGCGTGAACCCAGGAGGCGGAGCTTGCAGTGAGCCGAGATCACGCCACTGCACTCCAGCCTGGGCGACAGAGCGAGACTCCATTTCAAAAACAAACAAACAAACAAACAAAACAAAAAGATGCAGAATCAATCTCCTGTGAATTGGGACAGGTAGAGAAGCCTCTTGCATTTCAGTGCTTGCTCTTCTTGTATCTCTGCTTTAACTCTAATGTTCTCTAGTTTTTCCAAAATCATGTGCTTTATGTTTGCACGTATGGGGAAACAAAACAAAACAAACAAACAGAAAAACCATGGCAAGTGGAAGGCAAGCTCAAGGCAATCTTTTGAACCAGAAATTTGTGCTCTAACCAGAAAAGGATGTCTGGGGGTTAACATTACTATTATGTAGCTATGTCATAACAATTAGTAGCCATAATTTGTTGAGCGTTTAGTATTTGCCAGGTGTTTTCCTAAGTCCTTTAATTTATTATCTAATTTCTCATCTGATGGATGAGGAACTAGAAACTTAGAGAGGTTAAATGACGCTTCCAGGGTCATGGAGCTGGTGGGGGCTGTGATCTGATGTTGGGCCTGACTGTGTTGTAAAATCCAAGAATCCAGGCTCAGGGATCAGGCGACTTGGATTTACCACTTACAATTGTGTCATCTGGGACAAGTTACATGAACTCTTTGTGCATCTGCTTCCTCAACTGTAAAATAATGGTGACAATAATGCCCACCTACTTCAAGTTTAGTTACTCAATAAATGTCAGGTATAGCCAGCATTCCAAAGCTCATGTTCTTGATCGGTTCACCCTGCACCAAGCCGAAGCAAGAGTCTGTGTGGATGGTGCAAAAGATGAATTCTGTCTGAAATTCAGACTCCTTACTTCTAGCAAGTTGCTATCCTGCCCTCCAAATTTGCGTCTTTTTGTTTTAATATATACTTAATGTCTGAGTGAGCACATCCTTATAGAACATCAAGAGTTATTACAGAATGAGGTTCCAACCAGCAAAGACTATGCTGGACAAATTCAAACTGGATTTTACTTTTTTCTTTTACATAAAAAAATAGCCAAGTCTTGGGTTTTAATTACATTTTGGTTTTAAAAATGGAATAAACTATCACAAAATTTTCTCCTAAGAAATTGTTTTCTAAGTACATAAGTGATACATTAATACAAGCTGTGGTAAAAAAAAAAAATCATTAAACACAGGAGTGTACACAATACGAAGTGCAAGTTCCCCTTTAATCCATCCCAGCTCGACCTCCTGCCCATTCCAGAGGCAACCATTGATAGTAGCTTTTTTTGTATTATTGCAGATTGTTTTCTGGGCATTTTAAGATGTAGGTAAATATGCTCCTGTGGCTATTTTTTAACCATAAATGGGATAAGACGTGACATAATTTATTATTATTTTAAATGACTGCTCTGCCAGATGAAATACAAACTCATCATTGTAGCAGTGAAGATCCTTTATTATGTTTGATTAATAATAATAATAATAGTATTATTATTATTGCCTTCCTCTCCTCCATCATTGCTGCTCCCTGACTAATGCACTCTATTTAGGAAAATTCCCCTGCTATCTCCTGAGTGAGACTTGGCCACCACCACCTTTATAGATTTGCTATTATGGCTTCCTATGTGGGAATATGCATCCCTGCTTTCTCCACCTTTGGCCCATTAGCCCATTCTTTAGGGGCCAGCCAGGTCCTCTTTTCTCAGGAGGCCTGTTAGACTCCTTTTATCTCCCAAGATCACCTAGCACCGGTGGTCTTTCCCTTGAGCCATGTACGTTGTTGTATTCTATTTAACAAGTCAAGGCCTGAGGAAGTGCATTGCTACTTCTGCATATGTTGTCTCCTCAATAGAATTTTATGTTTCTTTAGTTTTAGACTGTATCTTATGCCATCTTCTGTTCTTCCTATGGTCTTTGGCATAGATAATAGTCATTAAGACATACTTGAACTAAATTGTTTTAAAGTAGGGCAGACCAAAGAAGGTCTTTGAATATTATGCTGGTGGTTTAAGATGATTAATAATTTTGCTATAAGCAGCTTTTAGTGTATTCATTTTAGAAAACATTGAATAAGAGGTGCTATCCTTAGTCCATATTCCTAGGATGTTCTACATTGCCTGGGGGTGGGTGGTCCTTGCAACATAAAGGAATGTTGAGAACTAAATTAATACTTTTAATATTTCCCACTATATAGCAAGTATTTTTTACTTCTACATTATTTATTTATTTATTGAGATAGAGTCTTGGTCTGTTGCCTAGGCTGGAGTGCGGTGGCTGCAATCTCGACTCACTGCAACCTCCACCTCCTGGGTTCAAACAATTCTCGTGCCTTAGCCTCCCTAGTGGCTGGGATGAGAGGCGTGCACTACCATGACAGGCTAATTTTTGTATTTTTAATAGACACCGGGTCTCACTGTGTTGGCCAGGCTGGTCTTGAACTCCTGGCCTCAAGTGATCCGACCACCTCGGCCTCTCAAATTGCTGGGATTACAGGCCTGAGCCACCACACTCAGCCAATTCTACATTTTTTTTTTCCCTTTGGTCAGGATACATCGGCCGCATAAAAACTAAAATAAAAGTCAATTAGGTGGTTATGGCAAAGGAATTGCGTAATCAGTTATAAGATTACCATTTGTGACTGAGAAGAAAAATTCATCAATTTCAGCTACCTTACAAATACAAACAGGGTCTTAAAACATAATATCCAGTGAAGCTTAGCTGGGACAAAGCTGAAGCAAGGTAACTGTGGAAAACAAGTGAATTATTAGAAATTATTTATAATTTTATTTCTATTAAAGTATTTTTAGTAACTAAATCCAGACTAATAGACCAATTTTGGCAGATTACTGGTGTTACTGAAAATTCAAATTTATTGGAACCATAAATGTTAAACTTTAGTGACTATGTTTGACTTAATAGATTTACTAAGGTAAACCTTCAAGCAACTGTGCTACAGAGTTAGTTATTTTAGTAATCCTTTAAATTCTGTTACAGTAATCTTGGTGAGGGTGGAGCTAGATTCTTTGGACTGGAGTTTAGGTGTTTAATAAATGGGTGGTAAACTGAGCTTCGGAACTCTTTTCTTCATGGTAAAAATTTGAATCCATGTGATTTTTAAATCTTTTCTTCCTAAAAGACCTAAAGTATTTTTTGTCTTTGTTTTTTTTTGAAATTCAGTACATATAATTTTTTCAGTAAATGTTCTTGCCTATATTTTTCAATAATTAGAGACTTCTGCATTAATTTCTTACATTTAGAGACTTCTGCATTAATTCCTCATATGTGAAGCATTCTTTGTAAACTGGTATTCCATTATAGAAATAAATTAGTTATTGATGGATAGAACCCTCATAACCAGAATGCTGTAGAAACACATCATAAATTTTTTCTCCTTAGCACATTTAAAAAGCATTAAAATAAATGACAAAGAACTTTCTAAATGTTTATGACTTCGGTTTATGCATGTGGGCTAATGGAATGAAAGGCTAATCCATCAGTTAGCTCTTGCTGCATTTAATTAGCCTGGATCACTTCATCCTACACTGGAAATAACTTGTCTCTTTTCTCTTTTCCTTAGGTCAAACAAGGTAAAATTAACAGTAGCAGGAAATAGTTCCCTTAAATTTAGGGTTGATGTAAATTAGAGAGAAAAATAAGCTTACTGCAGAGAACAAATAAGGAGCACCTACAGCCAGCAGCTGCTCTTGAACCTCTAAATAGGTTATTTCAATTTGAGATTTTGTCTTCTTCCTTGTGTCATTGCTACCTTATTTCATCTGTGATATTACATCAGTTGTGTCCTGAGATGGGCCACCGATATGGAGAGAAGTGTGCAGTGTTTAGACAGCAAGACTCATGGATTCATGTTCTTATTTATAGAGAACAGTTTTGTATTCTTATTTCTAAAATTAGACAGCATCTTATATTTTTAAAATGCTCTGCAATCAGTATTAGTTGTTCATGTTACAAATTTGACAACCAAAATGTTGCACTTGGTTCTAGATTATGTAGAGTAACAGCGCCGTTTTTAGCAGGAGAAACCCCACGATTGTGATGTCTGATGGAAAACATATGTTCATTAACTGCTATATCAAATTACATAATAAAAGTGACTTCTATCTTGGGCAGTAAAGGAGGCAGCTGACTATATGTTTTTTTTTTTTTCATCCAGGCTTCCTTTCTGGCATTCTGCTCCAGAAAAGACCTGGGGATTGATTGGAAGCAGTTTGGCGGTATAGACATCTGGGTTCTAGTGTCAAGTTAGCAACTAGAGAATTGTGTCAATTTAAGAAAGTAATTTAACCTCTGTTGGATTCATCTTTCTCAACTCAAATGAAGTGAGAGGTTCTTTCCAGATTAGCAGCTTTCAAACTGTCCTGAGTAAAGATTTCACAGTTCCGAATTCTACGGGTTGTCCTGGAAGCTCTTGTGCTGGGGGCCAGGGCAACAGCAAGGATGGGAGGAGGCCCCGAAGAAGTGAGTCTTCAAGACCTCCCAGTGAGTGGGAAACTCTGCTATTTATTTTATTTATTGGGCCTCTCTTTTGGGGAGTTGGGGAAAGTTTCTTCTTTTAAAAAGAGGCTGGAAAAACTCCATCCAAGACAATGTCTAGGTTTCCCTCCAGTGTTTTAATTTTATAATTTGAATTATAAACTGGCAACATGAATTAAAAATGAGCATAATTTAAAAAATAAATGCCTTTAGAAGAACATAGTAATTCCTGTCCATCTGTGCCTTAGGGTTTTATATATGCCCATGATGAATGATGCATACTGCACACAGTGGGAGGCAATGTCATAGTTAAACAACATTCTTTTGGCTAATTGCTGTCTATGATATATATCTCTGTGAATCTGATGAAGCCAAACAGGCTACACTTGAAGTGACTTGTACTGAATTTGGTGCATATAAACCGTTTTCTCAGTTAACATGGTCCTATCAAATCTATTTCGTTTTAATTGGGACCATTTTGTTTTGATAAACTCAGTTACCAATACGTGGTGTTCGCTTAGCCTGATTTGTTAAGTTTTAAATTTCCTTACAGATATTTGCAGACAAAAATATTAAAAAGAAAGCACCAAAGTTTATAGAAATGATGACAGTGAAGGAAAAGTAGAAAAATAAAAATTTAGCAAAAGGAAATTTAAAATATACCCAGGATACACAGAACTGCGTGGCACTTAATTCATTGTGTGCTTAAAGACTACCTGAGATTGGTGCCATTTGCAGAAGCCACTGAGACTCTTCTCTAGTTTGGAAAACTGATGCTGTGACCTAGATATGGAGTAGAGGGACAATCAAGGAGGGGTCGAGGGAGAGAGGAGTCCTATTTCATTTCCCTGTGGTTTCAGATCTCGCATCTGCCACCTGCCTGCAGGGTTCCTAGGGTCTTAAGCCTGCTTGAACTTATCTGTCTTAGTTTGCATGGGAGGTTGAGAAGGCAACCTGTGTGTTTTTATCATTACGCTGTCCCCTGTGCTTTCACTTGCTTCCAATAAAACTTGTCCTTTAAACCTATTAATACTTTGCCCTCAAGAAATCTGCCCCCAGTTGGAGGAGGGACTTTGAGGTCAGGATTTTCTGTGCTTGAGTTTAGGAGGGTCTCAGCAGCCAATAGTCAGGAAATGTCACTGCAGCCAAACAGGGACAATAAATCTCCAAGCCACCCAGTGTAATGCAATCTCCCACCACATGGGAAAAGGTCAGGTTTGAACGGTAAATAAATTCCTGTCACACAGCAGCATGTCTGTTCAGGTTAGATAGTAAATCTTCACGAAGAGAAGTAATCACATACCACAGTTCTATTTCTATGATCCTGGACTTCATTAGTTAATTTTTAAATAGCTGGTCTTCTCTTTTGTGATGCTTAGGACTTACCATTCTCACATGTGAAGACCTCCTAGGACACAGAGGCTGGATGAAGTGGGCTGGGTGGGCCTCCAGAGGATTCTGAATTCTGTTTATAGAGTATAAGCTCAAATACCCTTGAAGGGAAGAAAATTTTGATTTACAGTCTGTCCATATTTAATGGAAGACAGGGGATCGTTGATGCTTCCTTTGGTATATAAAATTCCTTACAAATTTTTGTAACAAACCTTTTAGAATGCTGTAAATGGAAAAATCTCCAGCATGTTACAGTATATTACACTCAATTTCCTTTATCTTAACAGTCTAGAGGTTAGCAGCTGGTGTCAAACAGCTGAAGTCTCAATTCTGATTCTTTAGCCAGCCAATAGGCATTTGTTAAGCTATCATGCTGTAAAGATACAAAGATAAATCAAGTTGGCTGCCTCAGAGAACTCACAGCCTGGCTGAAAAGAAAGACACAGAAAAAAAATCATTAAAATGTAAATCCTAAGTGCTATAACCAAGCTTTCCCCAAAGGGCAATAGAAACATAGAGGAAGAAGCCATCAATTTCCTGGAAAATTTGAAAAGGCTTCACTTCATGGGTGCGGTGGCTCATGCCTGTAATCCCAGTTACAGGCTGAGGCGGGCAGATCACAGAGTCAGGAGTTCGAGACTGGCCTGGCCAACATAGTGAAACCCCCGTCTCTACTAAAAATACAAAAAAATAGCTGGGTGTGGTTGCAGTCACCTGTAATCTTAGCTACTTGGGAGGCTGAGGCAGGAGAATCTCTTGAACCCGGGATGCAAATGTTGCAGTGAGTCGAGATCGCGCCATTGCACTCCAGCCCCGGCGACAGTGCTAGACTCTGTCTAAAAAAAAAAAAAAAAAAAAAAAGAAAGGCTTCAGCAAGGAAGTTGTACCTGGGCAGATTACTGGGGTAATGAGTAGTTTTTTTCTCGATAGAAAAGGAAAGGAAATGGAAGTACATTACAGATAGAGAAAAGGCTGTATGCAGAGGCTGTGTTAGTCTGTTCTAGCATTGCTATAAAGAAATACCTGAGACTGGGTAATTTATACAGAAATTAGGTTTAATTGGCTCACGGTGCTGCAGCCCGTTTAGGAAGCATAGTGGTTTCCTAAGGTTTCCTAAGCAGCCTCCCCTGAGGCCTCTGGGGAGCCTCAAGAAACTTAAATCATGGGGGAAGGTGAAGCAGAAGCCGGCATGTCACATGGCGGGAGCAGGAGGAGGAGAAAGATGGTCAGGTGCTACACACTTTTAAATGATCAGATCTTGGGATGACTAACTGTCATCATGACAGCACCAAGGGGGATGGTGTTAAACCTTGAGAAACTGTCCTCATGATCCAATCACCTCCCAGGGATGTATATTCCAGATAGAGGAAAGGCTGTATACAGAGGCCTAGAGATGTAAAGGAGCAGGACATGTATTAGTAAGTGTGAGGATTTCAATATGGCGTGAACTTGATATATGCTGGGAAGTGGTAGAAGACGCAACTTGAAAGATCAGAATGGTTCAGGTTAAGTCCAAAGGCTTTCATGCCAGAGACAAAGTTCTAGCAGATTTCTTCTTGTCCCTGATGGCCAAGTGTAAGGCAAGATCCGGCCTCTTTCTATCCCTATGATATAACCTCTTTGCAAACTGGAGCAGTATCTTGGCATAGCCAGATGAGCTGTGGTACTTCATTGAAGTTTCCTTGCTTTGAACTCTGATCATAAAAAATTTCTTAAATGGCAGTGCTTTTTAGAGGACGCCCTTGTCTTTGACTTTCTTCACTGTTTCCATTTGACAGATGTCAAGAATGACAGCTTTCAGAATATAAGACCATATCCTTGAGATGATCCAAGAGCTACTGGAATAATTTTTGTGTCATATTTTGGCAACATTATTTTGTGTTTGTGTTTTCATGGGGGCAATTCATTTTCAAAATCTAGACTGAATTTTTTTTAAATTTTATTTCTCAGCACCAGGCATTTGTTTTATAGCTCCCATAAATCAGTGCAAAGAGAAGGTCACAAGGGAATAAGCTTTCTGAGATATGATGATGGAGTATTGCTTCACCAGAATTTGAGTTCTCACCACTAGCAAGCAAGATCTTATCAATTCGTGGGTTGCACACTGAAACATGAGTTCAGGCCAATTACATCCACCTGCTTGTTCAGGGATTAAAATGTTTGCACTGTATCATGAGAATTTCTAGAATTAGTGCTGAAAGGACACTCGTACACACAAGAAGAGACTTTTCTTTTCTTTTTTTCTTGTAAAGGAATTCTGTTGGATGTAAAATGGATTTCCAAAGGATGGAAGATGCTGAAATGCATTTCTGAGGATCCCCACCACCCCCCTTCCCCTTGGATATTTTGATCTGAATGCAGGGATTCATTCATTTAATCTATCAGCAGATAGAGGCTGAATTCCTCCTGTGTCATAAGATTGGGGATATAGTGTGAATAAGACAGATAGGTCCCAGACCCCATGGAACTGCAGCCTAATTGTATTTAAGTAAATACAAGAGACAATTAGAGGTTGAAGATTGTAGGTAATACAATCTTCAGGTGAAGTGAGAGATGATAACTCAGTTGGTGGTGGTCAAGGAAGGTTTCTGAGAAAGTTACATATAAGTTGAGGCCTGAGGAATGAAGCATGAGAAGAGACAGGGAAGAGCATTTCAGACAGAGTGGGCAGAATGTGCAAAGGCCCCGAGGAAGGAAAGGGCTTGGACTTTTTGAGGAACAGAAAGGAGAGGAATGCAGATAGAACAGCTTTGTATCAGAGTATCAGAAAGGGAGGTGTAGTATGGCAGGTTCCTGTCTTAAACATCTAGCCATTAGTCAGGTTGGACTTGCTCTAGATGATGGAGGCATCAGCTTTGAGCTGACTTCCACTTGTTGGCCCATGAAACTTGGCTAATCCTCACAAATAGAAACGGGTGCTCACTATTCTAGATGCCCCTGGTACCTTGCAGCTTTATGTGGCCTTTATTCCAAGTTGCCTAGTGTGACAGCTTTACTGGAGGTGGAGTTACTATGACATGAGTATCAACAGTTTTACTACTGGCTGGGTGCAGTGGCTCACGCCTGTAATCCCAGCATTTTGGGAGGCTGAGGTGGATTGATCACTTGAGGTTGGGAGTTTGAGACGTGACTGGCCGACATGGCGAAACCCTGTCTCTATGAAAAATATAAAAATTAGCTGGGCATGGTGGTGCATGCCTGTAATCCCAGCTCCTTGGGAGACTGAGGCACAAGAATCACTTGAGCCCTGGAGGCAGAGGTTGTAGTGAGCTGAGGTCATGCCACTGTACTGCAGCCTGGGTGACAGAGCGAGACCGTCTCAAAAAAAAAAAAAAAAAGGCTTTACTGCCTTTCCTTGGCCCCCTAGTAAAGCAGGGGGCACTTGATTGGGGAACAGTTTCCAGGCCTGGACTTACAATGACCAGAATAATAGAGCTACAGAGGCTCAACAAAACCTGGAATGGCTAGAAAGGGCCTAGAGCTATGCTTAAAATAACACATTTACTTGGGATGTTAGACTAAGAAAGGGACTTGGGCGAGAGAAAGAAAATTCAAAATCCTTGCTGGCACTGGGATGGGAGGAAAAGAGATTTGATGGAAGCAGATGTTCTGAAAAGTGGGACTATGAAGAAAAGATCTTCAGGACAACTACTGTGGGTTGTACAATGTAATGTCTGTTAAGTGCTTCTTTGAGAGATTTCAGTACATTTATAAATTGCTTTTCAGTATTTAAACACTTGCTTCAATATCATCTGGTGTGAGTATAAGTGCACCATAATTCTGAAACATGAGGTGGTCTGGATTTGTTGTATCACTGAGCTTGTCTCTTTTTCTTTCACCTATGCCACTGCTAATGCGTATTTCTGGAGGAAAGGAAATGTAAAGAATACTTTGCCTATAGTGGATAGTAATAAAGATTTGAACTAATAATGAATAAGCATGCATATACATTAGTTGATAAAAGAAAATATTGTTCCTTTCTTCAAAAAAAGATGTTGTTTTGGAATATACCCAGAGATCAGGATCTAAGTAATGCCAGAAAGAAAAAAAATATGTAAAAGGATTTTTCTGGGAGAAGCAAGTGAATTATATCAGATGCCAAACTACACTCTAGGTGAGCAAGAGTTAAGATGAGAGAGCTGTAAACAGGCAACGTTTTTAAGCACAACACTGAGTCATTCCAAATAATCTAGCAACATCTTCAACAGCTCTAAAAGGACAGCAGATGTTCTAATGCATTATCAAAACGAAATTGGATGTTTTTGAACAAAGCAACAAATGGCTGTGTAAAGCAGTCTAAAGCACAGTCAAGACAAATTAGCTAATATAAACTTCAGCAGTGACCAAAACCTGTTTTTATAAAGACTCAACACATTGATAAAAAGCAATTTTCTGGGGAGCTGGGTGTGATGGCACATGCTTGTAGTCCCAGCTATTCAGGAGGCTGAGGCAAGAGGATCTCTGAAGCCCAGAGTTTGAGTCTAGTCTGAGCAACACAGTGAGATCCCCATCCCTGAAAAAAAATTTTAAATAATTTGTTTAAATTTGTAAAGAGCCTATAGTGGCAAAATTTTATTTCACACTTGCTGAGAGCAAACAGATCTTGCAGGACAATCCAAAGATTTACTATTGGCTGTGCATGGTGTCTCATGCCTGTAATCCCAGCGCTTTGGGAGGCTGAGCTGAGGTGGGTGGATCACTTGAGTCCAGGAGTTCGAGACCAAACTGGGTAACATAGCAAAACCCTGTTCCTATAAAAAAAAATTAGCCAGGTGTGATGGTGTGCATCTATGCTCCCAGCTACTCGGGAGGCTGAGGTGGGAGGATCACCTGAGCCCCAGGAGGTTGAGGCTGCAGTGAGCCAAGCCATGATTGTACCACTGCACTCCAGCCTGGGTGACAGAGTGAGACCCTCTCTCAAAAACAAAACAAACAACAATAAAACCCAAAGATTTACTTTGGGAAAGGACATTTTGTAGAAAAAGAGAATGGTTAGATATGATTAGATAATCTGTGTTCACTGCATATAATAAATGCTACATCTTTTTCAATACCATCAGGTTCCTGACAAACATGCAGCTGAAGATATGGGAAGTAAGTTCTCAAAAGGGGTCTTAATCTAATTAAAGTTTGTCATAAAATTGCTTCAGCATTTCTATTCAGGAATGGTATTTTTTTTTTTTTACCCAGAAGAAGGTTATAAAGAACCTTGTAAAGTGATTTTTGTCCCAGACTGTGTTAGGGACACAGTTTTCTCCATAGATTAATAAATAAAATATTTTTTCAGTCATATTAGTATGCATAGATAAACACAGTTTTCCTCTTCAGCAACTGGGATTATCCCAGCAGTAACTTCAGTCTTATTGGCTAGGTCCAACCGGGGTTTTGTCCAGAGGATGTGCTAGATTATGCTAGGATGTTCTCTGGAGCAGCTAAAAGCACATGTAGTTTGTGGTGAATGCAATTTCAGGGAACCAAGGCTTAATCCCAGAGACACAATAATATCAGGCATTGGACAAAGGAGCAAAGTCAGAGACAGCAGCTGAGAAGTTGAGAGCTGGCGTCATTAGAACAGGCTGGGAAATATGAGTGTGAGGCATGTCTCGGCAGGAAGGTCCAGCATTGGCCAGGGAACAAAGCAGACTTCTTGGCATACCCTCTCGCTAAGGCTATGTGAACTGCTGCTGGGCAGGCCGGCCTGCTTAAAGGTAAGGGCTTCAAACTGGGACAGATGCTGGGTGTTACATAGGGTGAAACTCACCATTTGGCTGTTCACTTTATGCACATACTTGCACAATTTCCTGTGTCTCTTCTTAATTTATGAACCCATTTTCTGTTTTAAACTCCAGACAGTCTATCACAACTTCCCTTGGACTTTTCTAGTTTATTTTTTCAGTGTCTTCACCCTGGCATACTAATCAGTCCTGCTGTGCTCTATGCAATGATCTACAAGTTTTTAGTAGAAAGCCTCAGCAATACTAGTTGGCTTGATTATTAAATGTGTTCTTCCTTCCAGGAAGTACAGAGGTACAAATAAACAGTGGGTGTACAAATATGAGGGGAGAGAAAATGGGAGCATAAATTGAGACCCCGTCCAACAGCATCTCATTGGAGCACTGCAGTGAATTTTAGAGCACATGACTTGAGAGTTAGTGATAAGTGGAATAGGCTTTGGAGGAAAACGATGGGGACATTTGAAGGATTGAAAAATTGGGACCTATGTCTATGGGTTAAGAGAATTAGAAATGGTTGACTTAAAAGTAGAAAAGCCTGAGTGATGGGGTCATATGAAAGCATAATCTGAGGGAATATATTGTTGGGGGTGGCCTTTGTGAAAACAAGACACATCTTTCTGGAATATCAATTTATTCAAATATTCCAGAAGAGAGGGGGAGATGAAGAAATTATTTTAGTGGGAATCAGCTATAGCTATATCCATGAAGTAGAGTGTAAAATGCTAAAAAATTGTTAATATAAAATATAAACTTAAAAAAACTCAAGCTTTTGTCTGAGCTGTTACGGTTTTGGCTCCTGGGTCCTAGATATATAGGTTTAATTTCTTCAGTCGTTAGGAGGCATTTGAGTGTTTAATTACAATAGGGAGGATGGTGACCAACTTTCTGTGAGCCTGATAGAACTAGAATTATAGGTTACATAGAGAGTTTTAACTTAAATACAAAGGAGGACTTTTATTGAGGGTTATTACAATAAATCAGATTAGCAAAATAAGTTTAGAAACATTTAGGAGTGTATTCCTTACCTTGGAGAAAAACATAACATGGAGAACAACTGCTATGTTGTCCTCTAAAGCCTTTGGTGGGCTTCTCTCTCAGGTAGAGTCCTGGCTGGTGCGTGGTTTTTTTCTTCTGATGGGGCTTCTTTGCTAAAGTGGAATCGTGGTTAACAGGCCCCTTGCTGAGGGTCCCAGGAGACAGGATTGAGGCAGCTTTTTCCAGAGTGTTTTATATTTAGACTATCTGGAAACAAATTTCCAAATTACCACAGTAGGAGTCCTGGGTATTTTCATACCAGTAAATTCTCTGATTATAATGACAAGAGAAATACTATGGATTGAAGTGAAAAGTAAATGTCATGTTCCTTCTCAGTCTTAACTTCCAGAAATAACTACCAATAATGCTTTCTTACGTATTCTTCTACAGATTTTCTTTTCTTTCTTTCTTTCTTTTTTTTTTTTTTTTTTTTTGAGTTTTTTTTTTTTTTTTTTTTTTTGAGATAGAGTCTTGCTCTGTGGCCAGGCTGGAGTGCAGTGGCAGGATCTCAGCTCACTGCAACCTCCGCCTCCTGGGTTCAAGCGATTCTCCTGCCTAAGCCTCCTGAGTAGCTGGGATTATAGGCACCCACCACCACTCATGGCTAATTTTTGTAATTGTTTGTTTGTTTGTTTGTTTGTTTTGAGATGGAGTTTCACTCTGTAGCCCAGGCTTGAGTACAGTAGTGCAATCTCAGCTCACTGCAACCTCTGCTTCCTGGGTTCAAGTGATTCTCCTGCCTCAGCCTCCCAAGTAGCTGGGACTACAGGTGCATGCTACCACGCCCGGCTAATTTTTTTGTATTTTTAGTAGAGGCGGGGTTTCACAGTGTTAGCCAGGATGGTCTCGATCTCCTGACCTCGTGATCCGCCTGCTTCGGCCTCCCAAAGTGCTGGGGTTACAGGCATCAGACACCACACCTGGCCTCTTCCACAGATTTTCTATGCATGTACTAGGAGATACACACACAGTCATTCACACGCAAACATATACACACACGTGATCATATTATTTACATTTTTTCAACTTTTTCATTTTTTAAATGAAAGTGCTTTTTTCATTTATAATGTCTAGAACATTTACTGTACAATTTTCCCCTTCATTCTTTCTCTAGCATCAGACATCCGTAGAGAATTCCATCATGTGGTTGTACGTTCGTTTCTCAAACAATCTCATATTGCAGGATATTCAAGTTGTGTGGCAGATACAGCGAGTTGTCATTTCTGCTTCTTTCTCATGAGGAGAACTCTGACTTTGTTCAAGACAGTAATATTCTCAGCTAAACCTATTAGCGTCCCCAGGATCCCTTGCAGGTAGAGGTGGCACGTGACACTGTCTGGGCTCAATGGAATTACAGTATTCCATTGTTACTGGTGGAGGGTGTCCAGGTTCTTGGCATCTTGAACAAAGAATTGGACAAAACACACAAACAAAGCAAGGAAAGAATGAAGCAACAAAAGCAGAGATTTATTGAAAATGAAAGTATACTCCACAAGGTGGGTGCTGGCCGAGCATAGGGGCTCAAAAACCTGGTTACAGAATTGTCTGGGGTTTAAATACCCTCTAGACGTTTCCCACTGGTTCCTTTGTGTACACCCTAGGTAAATGAAGTGGGGCCCACAATCAGAGGCTGACATGAAGTTACAAAGGTTACATTCTATGCAAGTGTCTGAATGGTTGTGGAAAGCAACCAATCAGAGGCTGAAGTAAAGTTACAAAAGTTACACTTCTATGCTTTCTGCAACCAATCAGAGATATGTTCAATTTTCCATCTGCCAGGCAGAAAAAGTGGGTGGGGGGTTTGCAAAGGGAGTAGGCTTCCCCACTTTTGTTTCTTAGTTGTGGAAAGTTGGGGTTTTCCTTTTGACTTAGTCCTAAGAAGTCAATGTGAATCGATCTTAGGTTCCCTGCCTCCAGACCCTATTCTCCTGCCTTACCATTGTATGGGCACATCATAATTTATTTAGCCAGTCAGGGAAAGCTGACTAAGTTTGGACATGGAGTTTGTTTTTGAATAGTTGCTATTATAAAATAAGTTTCAATCATAGTTCATCTGCTTGATTCTTTCCTTAGATTAAAAAATCAAGTTCGTGTGGTGGAATTTTGAGCAGAGGCTGGTGGGTAGGGAAAGTGTTTTGGGGTGGGGTGCCGCCATCTTTTTAGTCTGTGTATTCTGCAGGCTTATCCTCCAGGATTTTGTTGGAAATATGGGTCGACTCAGTGGTACATCATGCATTGCCAGTGCAATTTTTACAGTTTATCGTACCTTCATTTTCTTGATGGCCTCTCCTTGGTCCCTTCCTTGCCTGCTTCTGGCATCTATGACCAGAGGTCAACTTCTGGCCAGTGTCTATGAGAGTCTGGATGTTACTGCCATTTGCATTCTGCCTGACTCTCTCTGATAATTTCAGCATGACTGGGTTAAAAGAGAAGGATGAGTAAAGTCAGTCCCTCTCGTGGGGAGCAAGTTCATCCAGGCTGCAGACAAATTTATTCTGTTGCATCTTGATATCCAAGGTGAAAGAAACTGAGGTTACATATCATAGGTAGACAGAAAACAGAATTCTAAAATATTCCTAAGCAGCTTCACTTTGTTGAAAATATATTGCAGCATAGATATGGACAGCATTGATAATCAAGATACCTAATAATCAGAAGATGTGGATACCACTTGTCAGAATGGATGCTGGCATTAATAACCAGCATGGCTGTACTGATGTGAACCAACTGAATATCAGCTGTGGTACAGGAAAATGGGATTTTCCTTCCTTTTATCCTCAGGAACTAAATTATGAAATTCTTTCCAGCTGGACTTCATCTCAGCAGTTTATTATCTCTCCCAACCAGTTTGTGAAAATGAATCTTCCTAAATTCCCCCTTAAAAGAATCTCTCTTTGATTAAATCATCAATGGATATTTATTTTTTAAAGGTCCAAAATTAACTTGGATGTATTGGTCAGAACTCTTTGGATTGCAAGTGGCAGAGCCCAATTAAGACTATATTAAACACAATGGGAGGTTTTTAGTTTCCATTACTGGGAAGCCCAAGATGGAAGACTTCAGGCATATTTGGATTCAAGCTCAAAGGTATAGTTAAGACTCCTTAATAATTATCTTCATCCCTCTTTATATGCTAGCCTCATTCTCTTCATTGGCAGATCGTGTTCTTCCAATTTGGTGGATAGAGCCATACTCATGGACAAGCAACTTTTGCACTCACCAAGGTTCTGGCACTGAGAAAGGCCCTGAGCACAGACACTTGAGCAAGCCCAGCTCCTACTCCCTGAGCCAGACTCCAATCAGCAGAACCTTCCAGCTGACTTACAAGCAAAAATCAATCCTTATTGTGTTTGAGATTAAATACTTATTGTGTTAATCCTTATTGTGTATTGTATTGTGGGGACTATTTGTTATATAGCGTTAGTATGGCAATAGCTAATAAATACATGTGACCATGATTAGTCTTCCAATACCTTGCCATACTTTTTGAGCTCTATAGAGCATGACGTGTAAAGTGTTTCTCTTCCTATTCTCCAACTGTACTTAGTACAATGCCTTGCATTTCATACTTGGCTGATAAATATTTTTTCATTAATAGCTACTTCCTTGTTACTCTGCTACTTGTTTTGGTGATATGTCTTAAGTTGCTTTTCTGTAGTTACTGACTTCATCCCGTTTTACTGAACTCGTGATCCCACCTCTCCATTGAGACTGTTCTTGAATTGCCCACCGATAACCTCTGGGCTGCTGATTACAGTCACATCACTTCTTCCCCTTACTTGGCATCTCTACAGCATTAGGTGCAGTTGGCTATTCCTTTCTTTAGAGAACACTTTGGTCTTCTGGCTTTTGTGGCACTACACTTGCTTGGTTTATTTTCCACCTCTCTGGCTGCTTTTTTGCAGACTAGTTTGATGGATCCTCTTTCTTCTTATTATTCTGAACAATGGAATATCCCAGGGCTTATGACTTGGGATTTTTTTCTTCACTTTTCTTTCTGTTCTTCTCTCCCTTGATGACCTCATCTATTCTTATGGCATCAAGTAGCATTTTTATGTTGATAACCCCAAATATTGTTTTCCAGCACCGACTTGCCCAAGTCTATCTGCCTACCTGATATCTCCACTTGGGTGTCCAAATGGTATCTCAAACCTAACATGATTAAGGACAATCTTTATTCTTTACCAATCTCCCCATCTGTTTCTATTCAGTAGACTCCATTTCAGTAAGTGTCCTCACACCACCACCCAGTTGCTCAAGCCACAAATCTAGACATTATTCTAGTTCCCTCTATTTCCCTTATTCCCACATCCATCTCTCAGTATGTCCTGCCAATTCTATTTCAAAGTCTGCCCCGAATTCTTCCACTTTTCTTCATCTTTACTACTATTGTAAGGCAAGTACACCACCATCTCTCGCCTAGAGGACTCTAATGGTTTCCGTATTGATTTTCCATTATTATCTCCTAACAATTCATTCTTCCTAAAGAAGCCAGAACACAATATTAAAAATGTAGGTCAGGTCATGGTTATGTTATTATCCTGATTTAATGCCCCCCATCATCTGTCTTTTTGTCAAACTTAGAATAAAATCCAAATGCAGCAAAGTCCTTTCTTGAAAAGCCCTCAGCACATGACCCTCACCTGCCTCTCTGTACACACCTTTTATCATCCTCGCATCATGCACAGGCTTCAGACACACCAAGCTTCTTTCTGCTCCCTGACATTTGTTCCTACCATAGGTCCTTTGCATGAACATTCTCCTCTCTCTGGAATGTACTCCTTGTTGATCTCTGCGTGACTGTTTCTCATCGTCCAGATCAAATTTAATTCACCTTCTCAGAGAGGCCTTTCCTAGACCACCTGATCCCAGTTTATTACCAAGCCACTCTGTCATATCATCCTATATCCCTGCATAACTTTTACCCTTGGAAAGTGTTCTCATTGAGGGGGGTCTCTGTGCAGTGGATATAAACTCCTAGATAACAAGGCCTTCTCTCTTTTCCTGTTGAATCCTAGTGCCCAGGACCTTATCTTGAACATGGTGGGCTTTCCATAAGTATTTGTTGAATGAAAATGAGAAAATATGTGTCTGTGTGCTCCCACCTCAGCCTCCCAAAGTGCTGGGATTACAGGCGCGAGCCACTGAGTCTAGCTGAGAAAATAAATATTAAATGAATATATAATATTTATATAATAATAATTGTGGGAGTCTGAATACTTACCTTATTTATTTATTTTTTGAGGAAGAGTCTCGCTTTGTAGCCCAGGCTGGAGTGCAGTGGCATGATCTCGGCTCACTGCAGCTTCCTCCTCCCGGGTTCAAGCAATTCTCCTGCCTCAGCCTCCCAAGTAGCTGGGATTACAGGCACATGTCACCAAGCCCAGCTAATTTTTCTATTTTTAGTAGAGATGGGGTTTCACCATGTTGGCCAGGCTGGTCTCGAACTCTTGACCTCAGGTGATCCGTCCACCTCGGCCTCCCAAAGTGATGGGATTACAGGCATGAGCCAGCATGCCTGGCCTATTTTTCTTTAAAAATGGTATTTGCGGGCTGGGCATGGTGGCTCACACCTGTAATCCCAGCACTTTGGGAGGCCGAGGTGGGCAGATCACGAGGTCAAGAGATCGAGACCATCCTGGCCAACATGGTGAAACCCCGTCTCTACTAAAAATACAAAAAATTAGCTGGGCATGGTGGCGTGTGCCTGTAGTCCCAGCTACTCAGGAGCCTGAGGCAGGAGAATCGCTTGAAGCCAGAAGGCGGAGGTTGCAGTGAGCTGAGATTGCGCCACTGCACTCCAGCCTTATGACCCAAACCTGAAAATAGCACTTTGACAGTCTTCCATATAATCTACCCTTTTGAAGATAAAACCCAACTTTGATTCAGTCTTTTATTCTTAGCGAAAATTAGTTGCTGAAAAAAAAGGAAGGGAAAGAGAAAAAGAGGAGGTATAGATTGTAATTAACTTCACTACTAACTTTAGATGAATTGCATAAATATAAAATTCTCAAAAATAAAATAATTTTTAGAATTGTAAGAAAACCAAAGATTTGATAATCATAAACCTTTTCTGTCTTTTTCTTTCCATCACCATTTTGGGGTGGCTGTGATAGAATTTTAAAATAAAAAAATTAGGATATGTAAATATGATATGTATTATACTACACTACTGTATGAATTAGGTGAGAAGACACATATCCAACCTCATTGGTAGCAGCTAATAGGTTAAGAAGAAAACTTTATTGTGATCACACATAACACAGTTAGTGACTAGCCAAAACCTGGCAAGCGCATAATTAAACAGAATTACACCATTTATCAAGCAAATGTCTGTGCGATATTAACTAGAGACAAGGAAGTCAGGGGAGTTGCGCATTTTGGAAAGTGTTGCTGAAGTGTGAGTTAGATAATCTTATGTTGTAACTTTCACAGTATGGAATCTCTAAGATCAACAGAATGCCAATGCTATTTCTTTAAAGCTTCTTTTTAGCTTAAACAAAAGAGAACAAAATCAACAAAATGTTCTTCTCTATCTTCAACAGTTGCCAGATAGATGCTCATGCTGCTGGTTGTCCTGGTCTTAAAACTGAGCGTGAATAAGGCTTTCCACTGGAGTGCTCCCAGCTGAACCCTGAGAAATGCTCCACAGGTCCTGTTCAGTGTAGAGTAACAGAAATTGCCCGCTCGGTTGACCTTCAGCAGACAGCGATTTAAGAGCAGTGAAAGAATTGACCAGCACCTCTTATAATTAGACATGTGCTCTGACCTATGCAGGCCATGCACAGGCTTCCCAGCAGTGTCATGACTCACTTTTCTCCCTTTATGACAGAAGGCAGTAGGTCCTTAGAAGTGTGACCTTCCCGGTTGGAGAATTAAATGCATCTGTGTGAGTGTGTGCATGTTACTGGAAGAAAGACATATCTTAGTTGTGAAATTTCCTGAAGGACAATGAATCCCTAATCATCCTCTATAATTAAATACCTGTTATGGACAGTTGGAGAAACTGGATATGACAAATGGGTCAGTAACATCAACTGCTGGGTTGCCTTCTTGGTGAGCCGCTTGTGTCGAGTTTGCCAGATGTGGCTGAGGTGGATGTCGTCGTTATTTGTTTCTCTGTTACGGCTGGAGTCTTCAGATAGGGTAAGAAACTGCTTGACTCTGGGCTTGTGTATGTAACCAGTATTTTGAAAAAGCAAGTGTGATTTAATAAAAATATAGCTCAGCATCATAAGACAGGGTGAAAAATAAGTAAATAAAAATATAGCTTTCCTTTTCCCTTCCTCTGTCCTGTGACTTTTCTACTGATTCTTAGGTAATAAACAGTTCTATCTCTGGTCACTTTAAGTTGGAAATAGTCTCCATTCAGAAATAAAGTGTGTTCAGTCCAGGATCTCTGAATTGGAGTTAATGTCAAATATTTGCTCCTCTCCTGGCCGTCTCCCCCAGGCTGGAAGCTTGCTGGGGAGAAAGGGTGCAGGGTTGGTGGCTGCTGCTTCTTTATTTCTCTTTCTCTGGCTTTTCCTCCTGTCTCAAACCAGCTCGCTGGCCAACTTCTAATGTCTCCAGGATAGGTGTGCCAGGGAGGGAAAAGGAATGAGGAATGGGGAAGGCTGTCATGTGAACATGCTGCAGATCTGGCAGGATGTTGAAGTGAACTTGACCAACTTCATGGGCTTTTCCATAGCTGGGCTCTGCTCTGCTCACCTCCTCCTCCTTTGTCTCAAGCTGTTGCATCTATAGTAGGGTTGATAAAGTATGGCTGGTAGGCTCCATCCAACCTGTCACCTGTTTTTGTCAATACTTTTACCTGCACATAGACACATCCATTTGTTTACACATTGATTATGGCTGCTTTTGTGCAATAACCAAACAGTTGAGTAGTTGCTACAAAGGCGGTACAGCCCTCAAAGCCTGAAATATTTACTACCTGACCGTTTCCAGAGAAATATTGCTGACCTCTCCTTGAAAATTTGTATGGTCATTTCCAACTCTTTCTGGAATGAGTAGACATCCAATTTTCCCTTCCAGCTTCTTGTTGATAGATTCCTTCTAGCCCTTTGGGAAGTCCTAGGTTGACCTCCATTGGCTTTCTCTCAAGGCCTGCTCTGTCCAAGGGAATCATTCATGCATCCATTGCTCTCACTGTAGAAGTACAGATGATCTGTCCGCAAGCCTGTTAGGCTCAAGGTGGAGCTTTAAGGATAGGGGTGGAAACGGACTTCGTAGTATGGCAATAACTCTCTAAAAATTCTTTTAAAATAAACCCTTCACCTTTGTATATCCTTAATCTGGCTGAACATCTAAACATCATATGCTAAGTTTGATAATTCTTTGTAAATCTTGTACATATGCAGCATGTTGTATTCATTTTGACATCCTATATTTATAAGGGTGAGTATCTCAGTTCAAACTTCAGTGTTAACATCCTGCAAAACACAATAATCTACATTGCTGGGCAAGTAGGTAATCATGAAGTTAGATTAAAACAATTTGATAAAGGTTTCAATGACCCCAAACATTTCCCTATTATGGGTCAGCGACTCTATCATTTGGGAAAGATTTCTTTGGAATTTTATTTAGGTGTAGCAAGCTTTTAAGAGCATATGCTCCATGTTACATGAATTTACTTGAAGGCTGAATTAGCAAAATGTTTTCAAATTCTAAACTCTTTTCAAATCTCCTTAAAAATTAAAAGAAATTATTATTTTGGTAACATAAGATTTTTTTTGTAAAAACATTCAGATACTGTATTTTGATGTTAATTTTAAATAACTCAATGTTCAACTATATAACAACAGGTTTTATTTTTCTAATTTAGTATGTAATACAAGATATTTAATTTTCTTTAACTTACATAAAAACTTACAAAAATATAATGTTATAAGTGACATGTTTTGTTTATGGAGCAAACACTATGTAGATTGAAATAATTTAAAAGTATGACATAAAAATATACCAAATTTTTAAAGGCATCTGATGCTCAAATTCTTAAGATTTGGGCTATAAAAATTAACTTGTTGATTTTAAAATGGAGACATGAGATGCTTGCCTTTAAGCATATACCATATGGCATTTTACAAGCGAGATAAACAACCTGGTAGCATTTGGCTGTCAGAATTTACTGCTGGATTCACAAAAATTAAATACATCTTGGTGGTGGGTCAAGGATCTAGTGACCTGGAATATGACTCTCAGCGGCATATGTTTATGTCAGTTAAGCTGTTCAAGCAAAACCATGTTTAGTCCAGCAGTCACTTTCATGTTGTCCACCTTCAGAGGGAACAGAAGGGCAAATGTTAAGTGGAAGCTCAGACTCTTCCATCTCACAATCTATTTTCTGCTTCTGTCATTGGATTCTGTACTTTTCTTGAACCAGAGAAATAAAGAAAAGATCATTCTGGGTTCTGTGTTTGCTGTCAAATGTGAGATCAGGACTCTAATTGGATCAGTCCAAGGCATCCCCTTTAAGAAAGAAATAATGTACTATATTAATACCCCTAAAGCACCAGTGGGACGAAAGAGCCCAGCTAAAATCTCAACAGGTGTGAGATGTGTTTCTTTTCAATGAAAGGTGGTGGCAAAGAGGAGTATATAAGTTTTTTTAAAAAGTGACAACAATCTGAGAAAATTTTTATTTTTTTATTTTTATTTTATTTTTTGCTGAGAAGGAGTCTTGGTCTGTCGCCCAGGCTGGAGTGCAGTGGCGCAATCTCAGCTCACTACAAGCTCCACCTTCTGGGTTCACGTCATTCTCCTGCCTCAGCCTCCCGAGTAGCTGGGACTACAGGCACCCGCCACCACGCCTGGCTAATTTTTGTATTTTTTTTTTAGCAGAGATGGGGTTTCACCATGTTAACCAGGATGGTCTCAATCTCCTAACCTTGTGATCTGCCCACCTCAGCCTCCCAAAGTGCTGGAATTACAGGTGTGAGCCACCACACCTGGCGAGAATATTTTTATACTTTTAGATATTTTTTTCCAGACTATGAAAGAACAGACCACAGTAAAGCTATATCTGTCAGCAAGCCCTGTACATATCTCAATTTAGAGAGCCTGTAAATAAAGAAAATGTGATATATATAAATAAATATTATTCAACCTTAAAAAAGAGGGAAATCCTGCCACTGAGACAACATGGATGAAGCTGGAGGACATTATGCTAAATGAAATAAGCCAGACTCAGAAGGACAAAAACTTGAGATCTCACCTATCTAAAACACTCAGACTTGTAGGATCAGGGAGTGGAACGGTGGTTGCCTGGGGCTGGGATGGGGTGCAGTAGAATGGCCAGATTTTGATCAAGGGGTATCAAGTCAGTTATACAAAATATAAGTTCTGAAGATCTAATATATAGCACTGTAAATATAGTGAAGAATACTATTGTGCACTTGAAATTTGCTGAGACAGTAAGTCTAAAATGTTCTGATCACACAACACACAAAAGATGGCAACTATGTGAGGTGATAGATATGTTAATTAGCTTGATTGTGGTGATTATTTCACAATGTATATGTATATCAAATCATCAAGTTACACACACCTTAAATATATAATTTTTAATTGCCAAAGCACAAAATATTAATTTTATGATTAAATGCCTGTACCTAAAATAAAAAATAAAAAATACACTGTAAAAAACAAAACAAAACAACAACCAAAGTCTGTAAAGCCAAGAATTTGCTTCTTCATAATGAGGTTCTGCTTACTTTATTATTTCTAGATATTGCTAGATAATTTCTACTTAATTTTGAAAAGAAAATGTAAGATTTTTTTTCTGCACATCTTTTTTAGGAATATCTAAAAACATGGTAAAACTAGGGATTAAATTTTAACAGTTTTGACATAATTCCTTCTGGAAATAGCACATACTTGCATTATCAGTGGGTCTCAAACTTTAGTGTATGTAAGGATGACCTGGAGGCAGTGGTTTATGGATAAATGTCTAATAACTAGCTCTCTGGGGGAGAACAGAAAAGCCCTGAATTGTAGCATCTGCTAACTTTCATGGTGTAAATACTTCCACCACAGCAAATTTCAGTCTACCAATGTGAAGCCAAATAGCTCACAAATTTCTAAAATTCCTGGAATTTTAATAATAATCTGTTCTGGAGAGTTGATACCTCCCAGCTCCAGCATACCATTGTCTGGAGGGCTTGTTAAAGCTAATATTTCTGGCCTCCACCTCCAAAGATTCTGATTCAGGAAGTCTGGAGTGGACTGGAGAATTGGCCTTTTGAAAGAACTTCCTGGCCTCTACCAAGTGGTGGATGCTTGTGGGCACACAGATCCCTCTTAGAGCACCATTTTCCAAGTTTGTTCAGTGGAATCCTAGCTTAGTAAGTGTTAATAAATGTTCCAGCAGCCAGAGAGAAAGGTCAGGTTACCCACAAACAGAAGCCCATAAGACTAACAGCGGTTATCTCAGCAGAAACCCTACAAGCCAGAAAAGAGTGAGGGCCAATATTCAACATTCTTAAAGAAAAGAATTTTCAACCCAGAATTTCATATCCAGCCAAACTAAGCTTCATAAGCAAAGGAAAAATAAAATCCTTTACAGACAAGCAAATGCAGAGAGATTTTGTCACCACCTGCCTTGCCTTACAAGAGCTCCTGGAGGAAGCAGTAAACGTGGAAAGGAACAACTGGTACCAGCCATTGTAAAAACATGCCAAATTGTAAAGACCACTGATGCTATGAAGAAACTGCTTCAATTAACAAGCAAAATAACCAGCTAACATCATAATGACAGGATTGAATTCACACATAACAATATTAACCTTAAATGTAAATGGGCTAAATGCCCCAATTAAAAGACACAGACTGGCAAATTGGGTAAAGAGTCAAGAACCATCAGTGTGCTATTTTCAGGAGACCCATCTCACATGCAGAGACACACATACGCTCAAAATAAAGGGATGGAGGAAGATATACCAAGCAAATGGAAAGCAAACAAACAAACAAACAAAAAAAGCAGGGGTTGCAATCCTAGTCTCTGATAAACTTTAAACCAACAAAAATCAAAAGAGACAACGAAGATTGTTACATAATGGTAAAGGGGTCAATTCAACAAGAAGTGCTAACTATCCTAAATATATATGCACCCAATGCAGGAGCACCCAGATTCATAAAGCAAGTCCTTAGAGACCTACAAAGAGACTTAGACTCCCACACAATAAAAATGGGAGACTTTAACACCCCACAGTCAATATTAGACAGATCAATGAGACAGAAGGTTAACAAGGATATCTAGGACTTGAACTCAGCTCTGAACCAAGCAGATCTAATAGACATCTACAGATCTCTCCACCCCAAATCAACAGAATGTACATTCTTCTCAGCACCACATCACACTTATTCTAAAATTGACCACATAATTGGAAGTAAAGCACTCCTCAGCAAAGGTAAAAGAACAGAAATCACAACAAACTGTCTCTCAGACCACAGTGCAATTGAACTAGAACTCAGGATTAAGAAACTCACTGAAAACCACACAACTACATGGAAACTGAACAACCTGCTCCTGAATGGCAACTGGGTAAATAACGAAATGAAGGCAGAAATGTAGATGTTCTTTGAAACCAATGAGAACAAAGACACAATGTACCAGAATCTCTGGGACACATTTAAAGCAGTGTGTAGAGGGAAATTTATAGCACTAAATGCCCACAAGAGAAAGCAGGAAAGATCTAAAATTGACACCCTAACATCACAATTAAAAGAACTAGAGAAGCAAGAGAAAACACATTCAAAAGCTAGCTGAAGGCAAGAAATAACTAAGATCAGAGCAAAACTAAAGGAGATAGAGACACAAACGACCCTTCAAAAATTCAGTGAATCCAGGAGCTATTTTTTTGAAAGATCAACAAATCTGATAGACCACTAGCAAGACTAATAAAGAAGAAAAGAGAGAAGAATTAAATAGATGCAATAAAAAATGATAAAGGGGATATCACCACCGATCCCACAGAAATACAAACTACCAGCAGAGAATACTATAAACACCTCTACACAAACAAACCAGAAAATCTAGAAGAAATGGATAAATTCCTGGATACATACTCCCTCCTAAGACTAAACCAGGAAGAAGTTGAATCTCTGAATAGACCAATAACAGGTTCTGAAATTGAGGCAGTAATTAATAGTCTATGAACCACAAAAAGTCCAGGACCAGAAGGATTCACAGCAGAATTCTACCAGAGCTACAAAGAGGAGCTTGTATCATTCCTTCTGAAATTATTCAAATCAGTAGAAAAAGAGAGAATCCTCCCTAACTCATTGTATGAGGCCAGCATCATCTTGATACCAAAGCCTGGCAGACACACAACAAAAAAGAGAATTTTAGACCAATATCCCTGATGAACATCAATGTGAAAATGCTCAACAGAATACTGGCAAACTGAATCCAGCAGCACATCAAAAAGCTTATCCACCACGATCAAGTCAGCTTCATCCCTGGGATGCAAGGCTGGTTCAACATACGCAAATCAATAAATGTAATCCATCACGTAAACAGAACCAATGACAAAAACCACATGATTATCTCAATAGATGCAGAAAAGGCCTTCAACAAAATTCAACAGCGCTTCATGCTGAAAACTCTCAATAAACTAGGTATTGATGGAACGTATCTCAAAATAATAAGAGCAAGTTATGACAAACCCACAGCCAATATCATACTTAATGGACAAAAACTGGAAGCATTCCCTTTGAAAACGGGCACAAGACAAGAACACCCTCTCTCACTACTCCTATTCAACATAGTTTTGGGAGTTCTGGCCAGGGCAATCAGGCAAGAGAAGGAAATAAAGGGTATTCAATTAGGAAAAGAGGAAGTCAAATTGTCCCTGTTTGCAGATGACATGATTGTATATCTAGAAAACCCCATCGTCTCAGCCCAAAATCTCCTTAAGCTGATAAGCAACTTCAGCAAAGTTTCAGGCTACAAAATCAATGTGCAAAAATCACAAGCATTCCTATACACCAATAACAGACAAACAGAGAGCCAAATCATGAGTGAACTCCCATTCACACTTGCTTCAAAGAGAATAAAATACCTAGGAATCCCACTTACAAGGGATGTGAAGGACCTCTTCAAGGAGAACTACAAACCACTGCTCAGTGAAATAAAAGAGGACACAAACAAATGGAAGAACATTCCATGCTCATGGACAGGAAAAATCAATATCGTGAAAATGGCCATACTGCCCAAGGTGGTTTATAGATTCAATGTCATCCCCATCAAGCTACCAATGACTTTCTTCACAGAATTGGAAAAACTAAAGTTCATATGGAACCAAAAAAGAGCCCGCATTGCCAAGACAATCCTAAGCAAAAAGAACAAAGCTGGAGACATCACACTACCTGACTTCAAACTATATTACAAGGCTACAGGAACCAAGAGAGCATGGTAGTGGTACCAAAACAGATTTATAGACTAATGGAACAGAACAGAGCCCTCAGAAATGATACCACACATCTACAACCATCTGATCTTTGACAAACCTGACAAAAACAAGAAATGGGGAAAGGATTCCCTATTTAATAAATGGTGCTGGGAAAACTGGCTAGTCATATGTAGAAAGCTGAAACTGGATCCCTTCCTTACATCTTATACAAAAGTTAATTCAAGATGGATTAAAGACTTAAATGTTAGACCTAAAACCTAGAAGAAAACCTAGGTAATACCATTCAGGCCATAGGCATGGGCAAGGACTTCATGACTAAAACACCAAAAGCAATGGCAACAAAAGCCAAAATAGACAAATGACATCTAATTAAACTAAAGAGCTTCTGCACAGCAAAAGAAACTACCATCAGAGTGAGCAGGCAACCTACAGAATGGCAGAAAAATTTTGCAATCTACCCATCTGACAAAGGGCTAATATCCAGAATCTACAAAGAACTTCATCAAATTTACAAGAAAAAAAAACAAACAACCCCATCAAAAAGTGGGCAAAGGATATGAACAGACACTTCTCAAAAGAGTATATTTATGCAGCAAACAGACACATGAAAAAATGCTCATTGTCACTGGTTATCAGAGAAATGCAAGTCAAAACCACAATGAGATACCATCTCACACCAGTTAGAATGGTGATCATTAAAAAGTCAGAAAACAACAGATGCAGGAGAGGATGTGGAGAAATAGAAACGCTTTTACACTGTTGGTGGGAGTGTAAATTATTTCAACCATTGTAGAAGACAATGTGACAATTCCTCAAGGATCTAGAACTAGAAATACCATTTGACCCAGCAATCCCATTACGGGGTATATACCCAAAGGATTATAAATCATGCTACTATAAAGACACATGCACACGTATGTTTATTGAGGCACTATTAACAATAGCAAAGACTTGGAACCAACCCAAATGACCATCAATGATAGACTGGATTAAGAAAATGTGGCACATATATACCATGGAATACTATGCAGCCATAAAAAATGATGAGTTCATGTCCTTTGTAGGGACATGGATGAAGCTGGAAATCATCATTCTCAGTAAACTATCGCAAGGACAAAAAACCAAACACTGCATGTTCTCACTCATAGGTGGGAATTGAACAATGAGAACACTTGGACACAGGAAGGGGAACATCACACACTGGGGCCTGTTGTGGGGTAGGGGGCTGGGGGAGGAATAGCATTAGGAGAAATACCTAAGTACCTAAATGATGAGTTGATGGGTGCATCAAACCAACATGGCACATGTATAGCTATGTAACAAACCTGGTGTTGTGCACATGTACCCTAGAACTTAAAGTATAATAATAATAAATAAATAAATAAAAATTAAAAAATAAAAATAAAAATGAAAACAAATATTCCAGAGGAAAAAAAAGACTTCGACGTTGAGAAATGCTAGGGCAAGCAAAGTTAAGTAGGCTTTCTTTAGCGCATGACTTTCTAGGCTTTAATGCACCCTTCTGCAATGTGAAGCATTAAGGAGAGGATATTGAGTACAGCATTTCAGAAATGTATTTGATCCAGCTGGGCGCAGTGGCTCATGTCTGTAATCCCAGCACTTTGGAAGGCCAAGGTGGGTGGATTACCTGAGGTTGGGAGTTCAAGACTAGCCTGACTAACATGGAGAAACCCTGTCTCTACTAGAAATACAAAATTAGCTGGGCGTGGTGGCACATGCCTGTAATCCCAGTCACTCACGGGGCTGAGGCAGGAGAATTGCTTGAATACGGGAAGCAGAGGTTGCAGGGAGCCAAGATCGCACCATCACACTCCAGCCTCGGCAACAAGAGTGAAACTGCATCTCAAAAAAAAAAGAAATGTGTTTGATCCCAGAACATTTTCACCAAGCATATGTTTTTGGGAATACCATTAGTATTTACACTTCTATTTAAGGAATTAGAGTTAGATCTCAGAGTCATGAGACTGTATAAACAAACTCATGTTCATAATATCAGGCAGGAGGTAAATACTGTACTGTCTTTCAGAAGAAGGATTAAACTGAATGAGTAGTAAATAGAAAGACCTTTAAGTCCTATATAAACTTTGCCAACTTTGCCATCTGGGAGCAGATACTCAGCTCCTTAGCATTCTTGAAGCCTCTGTCTAGGAACTGAATCATTCATTTCCATAATGTCAGAGCTAGAAGAGATCAAGAGATCATCTGGTCCAATCCCCCTTTTTAACATATGAGGAAATCAAACCAGGGAGATTAGGTACTTTTCCCAGAGCAAGGCTAAGACTTGCTAACACCATCCATTGCTCTTTTCACTATATTAAAATTTCTTCTCTTTCCTGGAAAAAGTTCAAGACTCCAGCTGACTCTGATGCCTGTTTGAGCAAATAGTTAGGGGGCCAAAAGTCCAATGTCCTACTCAGAGCTGTTTTGGAATAATCTTCTTAAATTCAACTGGATATCTGCTTCCTTTGAAATTCTGATTAGTCGAGGGTGTTTGATTCTGATAACCCACTAGGGAGGAAATTATGCTCTGAGGTCCAGCAGCTGCCAGAAGCAAGCTGTCAGCTTAATACCAGCTCTCTTTCTCTCCATTTTATCAGCAAAACAGCTGTGAACAAAGGCAGGGAGGGTAGAGCTGGGTGAGGAAACACAACATCACTGAAAGCTGGCATAAGCTCTGTTGCTGGGAGGGCAATGAAATTTTATGATGTTGCTTAATTAGAGTCAAATATAAACATCAAAGAAAACCAAATACCCATGATGTGTGACAATAGGTCACAGATATGGGTTACCAAAGACAAACCATTCCTTTGTACCCTTAAAACATCATTGTTCACTACTCGTTTTATACCTATTATGCCATTGAAACGTGATCTGAAAGGGTCTGGTTGAGTTCATAAAATGGAATAATTATTCTCTCATCTCTTTCTCATTGCTCACCCTTATCCTCACATATAAGCCATAGGTGACTCAATAAGTGCTAAGAATGGTGTTGAGGTGATACGGTATTAAAATTGATGACAAGGCTCACTAGGTATACATTTTCCACTTATTTATTAGTCACATTGTTTAAGCACCAACTGTGTCCCAGGTATTGTGCTGGACTAGAAGGGTTTGACATTGAGCAGCAACAAGCCTGGTTGGTCCTTGCTGTCAGGAAGCTAGGAGTCTTGTGTAGGAGAAAGACAATAAGAAAAAAGTTCACAAAAAATACATAAAATTACCAACTTTGATAGATACTTTGAAAGAAGGTACGTGGTGCTGTGACTATATAACATGACAATGTGACCTAGACCATCTCTAACTATGTGTGCTAAAAGACCACTTTTCCCTTCAATCTGCCCTGGACTGATACTAGCATACAAATTGTGCTACATGTGACTAACCATGTGAGTTTGACAACACCTGAATTGCTCTTTGCCCTGTTCAACAAGGGGAGTCTACTGACCATGTGCTTGGATGTCACGGTAATATTAAAACACTGTAGAACGTTCTAAATGCTTATTTCTCAATTTTAATATTTATCACTTTGGAAACAATTTATAGATTGGTGCCAAAGTATGGATTGCAGTTTGAGCTGCTCCAACCTAGACTGTAGAATCAAGAAAGTCTTCCTGGAGGAAATGATTTTTGCCTAGTGTTCTGTGATGAATCTGTGATCACTATGACCATCATAGATCACCATGATCTATATTGAAGGGCAAACAGGCAAAATTGAGATGGGAAGGAGAATTCCAGGTAAAAAGAATCCAGGAGAAGAGGAGTGTGGCTGGAACATGCAGATGAGTGGAAGATTAGTCAAGATGAGTTTGAAGGGAAATGCCAGGCCAGGCCTATGTTATCTTTGTGTTTTCTCCATGGCAAAGGACAGGTTTTGGAAGTTTTTAAACAGTGTGATTTTTATCAGATTCAAAGTGCTAAGATCACCTTGCTGCAGTATGGACAATACACTAGATGTTGTGTCAGTCCGTTTAGGCATTTATAACAAAATACCACAGACTGGGTGGCTTATAGACAACGGACATTTATTTCTTACAGTTCTGGAGGCTGTGAAGTCCAAGATCAAGGCACTGGCAAATTCGGTGTCTGTTGAGGGCTGGCTTTATGGTTCATAGATGTGGCCTTCTCGCTGCAATCTCAGGGCTCTCTTTGGGGCCTCTTTTATAATGGTACCAATCCCAATCATGAGGGTGCCACTCTCACGACCTCATCACCTCCCAAAGGCCCCACCTCCTAATACTATCACCTTAAGGGTTAGAATTTCAACATATGAATTTTTGTGGGACACAAATATTCAGACCACAGCAGGAGAATAAAAGTGAAAGTAGGGAAACCAGTGAGTAGACTATTGCAGTAGTCCAGGTAACTTGAGCCAAAGGGGCAGTGGATGTGTAAGAAGTGGGAGATTGAGGCTGGGTACAGTGGCTCATGCCTGTAATCCCAGCACTTTGGGAGGCGAAGGCAGGTGGGTTGCTTGAGCCCAGGAGTTAGAGACCAGCCTGGGCAACATGGTGAAACCCTGTGTCTACTACAAATATAAAAATTAGCCAGGCGTGATGGCGCCTCCCTGTGGTCCCAGATTGTTGGGAGGCTGGGGTGGGAGGATCACTTGAGCCCAGAAAGTCAAGGCTGCAGTGAGCCGAGGTTGCAGCACTGGAAGTGGGAGATTGAGATTGAGGACGTAGGGTAGGATTTCTGGTGGAATGGATACGGGATTGAAGGAGTGGGAAAGATCAAAGAGGACTCTTCTGGTAGCTAATCATCCCAATATTCCACTCTAATGCAGACAAGGAATATTGCTCCCTTTCTGTTCAGGACCAAAGGAGTCCCTTTATTCCTAAGGAAGTTTCCTGGCAGGGAATGGAAGTCCATTTCCCAAGTCCTTCAGAGGCTCTGCCAATACTTTTAGATGTGCTTCACAACTGCCATTCTTTCTCCAAGTAATGTTCCATTTATGGAAGTAAATGACTTCCCCTTTGAATATAAATTCTCTTCTATAGTGTTTCCTCAGTTTTTTTCTTTAAAACCTTATTCTAGAAAATATTAATAGGCACTCAATGAAAAAGGAGTCTCATCAAAGAACATATTCAGGAAATACCGAGCTAAACAAGAGTCATACTGGTTTTTTCTTCAGTGCGTGACTTTTCAGAGCACTTAATATGTTAGTATGCATCTTCAGTTTCCAAGAGGGGAGAAACAAAATACAGTGTTTCCAAAACTTACTTAGTTATGGGTTCCTTTTTGCCAAGATCATCTACTAGGCTAGTGTTCTATGAAACCTTCTTTGGGAAAGGACGCGCCTGGTTACTAGAGCAGTCCTGTGTTCAGCACTGGAAGCTTGGTTCTGCTTCACATATTTTGAGACAATTAGACGTGTTCATTGGTTTGTCACAGGACAATCTAGTTCCATTCCCTAAGACACCTTTGCTGAAAGGCTGAGTCAGTTTTTTGCAATCAGCAGCGACACTCCCTGTACCTGACTGAGCTTGCAATTCCAGCTCTGTGATGAGCCTTGCTGTTCTAGCTCTAAGTGTTGGCCTGGCGGCAGCATCATGTGTCTGTCTGGGGGCAATGTGCCCCATTCAGGCAATACATGGGAAAGGAGGATGTGGAGTACTGCCTTGATGGACTTAAGTGACATTGGTGTAAGAGCAGTCCATTTTCCATTTTAGCTGACTGGGAAACAGCAGCAGTTATGAATGATAGCTATGTCTGCAGAGGCTGACCTTCTCTTCATCCTCCCTTCTTTCTGGCTTTTGAGGGTAACCAGGGGAGCAGCAAAGAACAGCATTTTCTTTATCTGGTAAATGGGTGTCATTCTTCAGCAGATGTTAAAGATCCGGGCCTCTCAGACATGAAGGTGCACGGGAGTTCCCTGGGGATCGTGGTAAATGCAGGTGTCAGGGCCTCACTTCTAGAAATCCTTATTTGGCAGATCTGGAATGAGACATTGTCATCTGTAGTTATTTTTATCTTTATGCCTTTGCTCCTATATACGTGAGTTAATTTCCTAAAATTAAGAACTATTTTCTTACATAATCACAGTACAATGATCAAAATTAGCCTGTTATGATAGTGTTGTCTAAATCTACAGATCTTATTCTAATCTCTCTAATTTTCCCAATCATTTACTTTCTAGCAAACCCTCCCTGAAAAAACAGCTCTGACTCAGGCCAAAGGGGCCAGATGTTCGACGTTATCAAATTACCCCAGGCCTAAGACAATAGGAAGCAATGGAAGATGGTGGAAATGGTGGCTAACTCTGGTGAATCCCCTGCCTAAAGACATTTACATTGAAATTTCTTAAACACGATACCAGCCTGTGTTGTGGTCTCTCACGCACCCCGCCTTCAGCTTCTCTGTGCCTTGCCCATACCTGCTACTATATCTTTGCAGTTTGAGGCTTCCCGAGCTACGTGATTTCCCTGTCCACAGCTCTCTTGCTCCCCTAACAGAATACCCCACTGTGCCAGGCATCACAACCATTATGCCTACGAGTCAGTTATTATGCCCATGAGGCAATCTTCGATCCATTCAGACAAATGGATAAATGCTGGTTAGAAATGACAGGTGGGCTTGTGAGTTTTTAAGCTTATTAAACACAGGACAAAATATTGCCTTTTAAACTAGTTGCTGCAATGCTGTTGAAGTGGTTTGTGTCAAGAAACACTCCCTGAAAAACTAAGGAGGTGGTTCTGATAGTTTGTGAGAATGAGGTACCATCCCAGTAATTCAATGTTTCTTAGGAAAACAGCAGGCAATAGAAACACAATAAAGTTTTGATTAGATGCAACTAGAAGAAATTGCCTTCCTTCAGAAAGGCATTCTCTTCTCTCGTGTTTTGAGGAAGTTGGCTATGCAGAAGACAGAAGTCTGACTTTTCTGCTTACTGGAACCTGGGCCATTAAAGCCACATTGCTAGCACTCCCATTGATTTGGTGATTTAACTCCGAGAGAGTAACCTTATTTTTGATTTCGTGGAGGGCATCTCCCCCATGGCTTCCAAGTACCATCTATGGTTCCCAATTAATCAAAACAACTTCCTTGTCACCTTTGCTCCCTTTCCCTGATACAGTCTTAATACCAGGCAATGGTTCTGGCAAACAAAAGACATCTTCAGTTTGAATTATGTGTGTGGCAGTGGAGGGTGGCTTCTAGAATGCATGCACATTTAGGAAAATGGTTTGATTATTTAAAACTATGCTCTTTCTATGTAATGATTCCCAGGCATCGAATCAATGCCAGGGTACTAACTGTATTAGAACTTTATTGAAGAGACATCTAGTGGGGCTGAGGCAGAAAATTGTCACTCTGAATTCTGCATCATCGGGGCTGGAGGATTCAGTGCCAAGAGGGACCTCTAGTGTTCTGCAAAGGTTCAGGCTTGATAATGCGAAGATTCTTTAGACGCCTTTTCCTATTTTCCATGTGTCAAACAAGAGCATGCTTTTATTCAAAACTTGCCATTCTGCCTATGAAATAAAGAGGCATAGCCTATTCATAATTTCTGTCTAGGTGTTTTTAAGTCGATGAATTTATATAAAGAAAATGTTTTCCGTGGAGCACCAGGATACATTGCTTCCATATGCCTATAATACCAGATCTTATGTATTGTGCTTTCTACAGATTGGCACCAGGCTCAGCACCGCACATGGGTTACTTTGTTTTTTGTTTTTTTGTTTTTGTTTTTTTTTGGAAATGGAGTTTTGCTCTTGTCGCCCAGGCTGGAGTACAATGGAGCAATGTTGGCTCACTGCAATCTCTGCCTCCCGGGTTCAAGTGATTCTCCTGCCTCCACCTCCCTAACAGCTGGCGTTACAGGCGCACGCCACCACGCCCAGCTAATTTTTGTATTTTTAGTAGAGACAGGGTTTCGCCACGTTGGCCAGGCTGGTCTTGAACTCCTGAACCTCAGGTGATCCACCTGCCTCAGTCTTCCAAAGTGCTGGGATTACAGGCATGAACCACCCCGCCCGGCCAGGTTGCTTCTTTTAACCATTATTAATTGTACTATTATTTTTCATTTTTCCAGTGAAGACACTGAGACAAATGAAGGTGAAGTTACCAAGTGTAAGTAACTCTTAAGTGGCAGGGCCTGACGTTGGTCTCATATCTCCCTTAATTCCAAAGCCTGTTTTCTGACCTGGCAAACTTTTAGCATAAATCTGAAGGGTAGACTAAAAGGTCACCCTTCCTCCTTCCCTGCTTCTCTCCCTTTTTTTTTTCTCCTTCCCTTTCTTCCTTCCTCTCTCCTTTTCCTTCTAGTTTCCTTCTAAAGGGAAACTTTTTCTTTCTTCCAGTCTTTTCTTTATTCTCCCAAACTAGCAAATATGTCCATTTTCCATCGGAAGCTTGGTGACGTTTGCAGAGGGAGTGGATTTTTTTTTTTTTATCAGGGTTACACTTGGAATGGCATTTTGACAACTGCCGGGAATTGGCATGTTTTGTCTTGACATTGCTAAATAATCTCCCACATGAAATCAAAGCAGATATTTCATATGTCACTGCTAGGTAATGGCTTTTCTTGAGTTGTACCCAATCCAGAGAATGGACATTGTTTTATTTCCCTGATGAAAACTGTTATTTGGCCCTTTCTAGCTCTTAAATTATTCTATCTTAGAATTTCTATCTCAGCTGAAGAGGCAAATCTGTTTTAAAGAACAGGTGCTTTTTGCTAAAACAGAGGCATTGAGGTGAAGTGAATCATTCATTAGAAGTTGAACATTTGGAAGCCTTCAAACTTAATATAGTGCCTGGAATCTCATGGCTTCCTCAATCATTATTATTATTATTTTTATTTTTTGCTTTGTTTTGTTTCAGTTTTGAATGGAACCTAGGAGGAAGCTTTTTAGGCCTTTTGTTTAAAAACATATGATTAGGGCCGGGCGAAGTGGCTCACGCCTGTAATCCCAGCACTTTGGGAGGCCGAAGGGGGTGGATCACGAGGTCAAGAACTCGAGACCGGCCTGGCCAACATGATGAAATCCCGTCTCCACTAAAAACACAAAAATTAGCTGGGCGTGGTGGCACATGGCTGTAATACCACCTACTCGGGAGGCTGAGGCAGGATAATTGCTTGAACCTGGGAGGTGGAGGTTGCAGTGAGCTGAGATCGCACCACTGCACTCCAGCATGGCAACAGAGTGAGACTCCGTCTAAAACAAAACAAAACAAAACAAAACAAAACAACAAAAAACAAAAACAAAAGCAACAACAACAACAACAAAAACATACAATTAGGCCATATATGGGGAGGTTGTGATTTGGGTGGTTGAGGGGACACTCTACACAGATCTTGATCTTAGGGCATAAGCAACTCTTCCGTCTTCCTAGCATCTTTCTGTTGGAAATCCTAGCCTCTCATGTCTGTGGAGCAGTCACACACATGGCCATTTTGCCAGACGACTGAGCATTTGAGCCAGATTGGACAATCATGCCTCATCCTCCCCAGTATAGTGATGTGTCCTGTAGTGGGCATCTAACCCAAGCAGAGGCGTTCATTGTCATTTCAGAGTCCTTGATGTGGGGCTGCACTCAGAGAGTCATTCTAAAGATTGCAGGATCAAAGAACCATTTAAACATGAAGCTGCAGAGATCATTTGCACTGCCCAGTGTAGAAACTTTGTTTAGGGAGGAGGGAAGCAGAGCCTGAAGATGAAGGTAGAGCAAGTGCATCTTAAGGACATCATCTGATGTCCTGGATCCAGCCATACCTGAACTAGAACCAACTTTTCAACTTTTCAGTTGTAAGAGCCAGTACATTCCCTTTTGTGTTAAATTAGTTTGAGTTGGGTTTTTGTCACTTGAAATTGGAAGTGTCCTGAGGAATACAACAACATACATAGAAATTTCTGGTTGAACAAACCGGAAGTGATGAAATACGATTCATTTGCCCTTCATATTGATCCTCTTCCAGGGAGGATCTCATGAGGGCCAGTAAATGGCCTCCTGGTATCAACTGTGCATGAATCAAGACTTCTTTTTGTTCCTGCTCTTCCGCCAATGTGAAATCCATATGAAGTAACTGAAAGTTGCTTAGCCAGTCTTCTGATTCTTCTCCATCACCTGCTGCAGGTCACTTCCATATAACTAAGGACAGAGTTGTTCTGACCACAACTTTTAGTAAGAGTTAGTACTTTGGGAGGCTGAGGTGGGCAGATTACTTGAGATTGGGAGTTCAAGCCCAGCCTGGGCAATATGGTGAGACCCTGTCTCTGCAAAAAATACAAAAATTATCTGCATGTGGTGGCGCATTCCTGTAAACTCAGCTACTTGGGAGGCTGAGATGGGAGGGTGGCTTGAGCATGGGAGGTTGAGGCTGCAGTGAGCTGTGATTGTGCCGCTGCACTCCAGCCTGGGTGACACAGTGAGACCCTGTCTCAAAAATAAATAAATAAATAAACAAATTTTAGCGATATTTAATTCTTTGAAATTGAATTGCACTGCACTGGTTTCCATACTATTTACCACCAAGAACAAGAACAACTTTTATTTTTTTCTATGTGAAAGATTTTCTTTACAAAAACATCACAGTTGCTAAATAATAAGGAATTTATTTATATTTATATATAATATAATATTTATATATTATTTGTTTTTGCCATAGGAAGTAAATAAACACATATAAAGGAATTGCTTATCATTTGCTAAAAACAGCTTTCTACACAGACTGATATAATCCCTGCTATGAACAGCAATCTTTAGAATAATGTTATAGCTTCTATTAGGATTTTTGCAATATTGTATATATTGTGAATATAAATATATTGTAAATATTGCACATGAAATATATATGTAAATATACAATTCTTCCTTTGGAGACCCTAAATTGGGCACGTCTGATCTATTAAACACTGCTTTATGTTAAGTACTAAGAAGATAAAATGACATAGACCCTGTTGTAATGGGATTTATAATTCAGTTTATAGGGGAAAAAATAACCCTTTTTCCTCTACCCTTTTAGGTTCACTGGAGCACTGCAAATTAGACTGACAAAAGACAGATTATCAGGAGAAAAGGCATACAAAGAAGGTAATAGGCCGAACAGCTCATATACCATTTTAAACAAAAATGATAAACTGTGGAGACTTGACAGGAAAAAAAAAAAGGGTTTGGGGCTTTCAAGGGCAGTCCACTACAGGAAGGTGAATATAAGGGGAACTCTCGTGGAAGCCAGGGGCTACCTTGGCAAGGTGTGTGTGTTCAGGTCCATCTCAGTGGTGACTTTCTTTCTTCTTCACGGCCTTAATTCCCTTGGAGAGGCAATTTATGGCAGTCCTCATTTTCCAGGAATTTCTGATTTTAGTCAGATTTTTTAAGAAAGAGAAGCTCTTGGAAGACTTCTTTCTGCATCTGTTGGATCTCAAAATAGTCCTATCCCAAAGTGGCATATTTTGGGGTGGCGTATTTACCAATCCCCTTCAGGTTTCATTCATCCCTTCACCAAAAGTTTACCCACTGCTTATCAACCAAAATTCATTGAGATACAAAGTTGACTGACACGTGGCTTCTGCTCTCAAGGAACTTACAGCTTGATCCACAAGGCACATGCATTTCTGAAAGTAATGCAACTCTCAGGCTGTTATAACTAAATGCTGTAATAGGATAGTATGTATCTTATGGATTAGAATAATTAGGTTTCCATGGGAACACTGTCATAGCCCCTGGCCAACCTGCTGTGCTCAGTTCCTCTTAGCTCCTGTGACAATAGAGGTAAAGGTGACACAGCATATCCATAGAGTGATCACCATTACTCAGCAGCAACATGACCAGCATGTGATATGGACCTGTGGGGAAGGTACCGAGATATCACAAGAACCAGGATGTTACATACAGGAGGCATGGTTTTTCACAGGCTGTTTTTTAAATGATACAAATTAGTTATGCTGGATTTTCAGGGTGATACGGTTGGCATTAGACGAGGCTGGGTAGGGCCCCACTCAGAACTTGTTACTGGAAAGGGGTCCTGATCCAGACCCCAAGAGAGGGTTCTTGGATATTGTGCAAGAAAGAATTCAGGTGAGTCCATAGAGTAAAATGAAAGCAAGTTTATTAGAAAAGTAAATGAATAAAAGAATGGCTACCCTACAGGCAGAGTAGCCAAGCTGGTTGCCCATTTTTACAGTTATTACTTGATTATATGCTAAATAAGGGGTGGAGTATTCATGCCTCCTCCTTTTAGACCACATAGGGTAACTGCCTGTCATTGCCATGGCATTTGTAAGCTGTCATGGCGCTGGTGGGAGTGTAGCAGTGAGGTCGACCAGAGATCGCTCTCCTCACCTTCTTGGTTTTGATGGGTTTTAACTGGCTTCTTTACTGCAACCTGTTTTATCAACAAGGTTTTTATGCCTGTATCTTGTGCCAACCTCCTATCTCATTCTGTGACTTAGAATGCCTTAACTTCTTGGGAATGCAGCCCAGCAGGTCTCAGCCTCATTTTACCCAGCCCCTATTCAAGATGGAGTTGCTCTGGTTCAAACATCTCTGACAAACTCACCATAACCTTGTGGGACTTGTTAAACTAACTTAATGAGAGAGGTCATTAGGCTGGGATGGCTCTATCACCCTGCTTTCCTATGTAAACAAATTGAAACTTCAGCTCAGCCCATCACAAGCCAACTGAGCATTATATTACCAGGGACTTTCTGCTGAGGAAATCCAAATAAGGTAATATCTGATCTGAACCAACTTAGTATTTTCTTTGTCTCACTTTTGCATTCACCCTATAATAGCTTTTCTCTTGCACTTCTTTGGCAGGGCCCTGACCACTTCTGGTTTGGAGCTGCCCTATGCGTGAATTGCTGTCTCCTCAAATAAACTCTTAATATTTTAATATGCCTGTTTGTTTTTTAACAGATCTCACTCCGGACAAGTAAACACCAATACCACCAACTTGAGTAGGCCTTCCATGAAATACTGGGGACACTAAGAAGCCACACCCACTGAACCATTCTATGGTCATTCAGCATTTGAAGCAAATTGGAAAGGTGAAAAACCTGATTAAGTGGGTGCCTCATGAGTTCACCGAAAATTAAAAAAAAAAATTGTGTTTTGAAGTGTCATTTTCTCTTATTCTATGCAACAACAATGAACCATTTCTTGATTGGATTGTGATATGCGAGGAAAAGTGGATTTTATATGACAACCAGCGATGACCAGCTCAGTGGTTGGACCGAGAAGAAGCTCCAAAGCACTTCCCAAAGCCAAACTTGCACCAAAAAAAGGTCCTGGTCACTGCTTGGTGGGCTGCTGCCTGTCTGATCCACTGCAGCTTTCTGAATCCCTGGGAAACCATTACACCTGAGAAGTATGCTCAGCAAACCAATGAGATGCACTGAAAACTGCAATGCCTGCAGCTGGCATTGGTCAACAGGAAGGGCCCAATTCTTCTTCACCACAATGTCTAACTGCACATCACAACCAACGCTTCAGAAGTTGAACAAATTGGGCTACGAGGTTCTGCCTCATCTCCCGTATTCACCTGACCTCTCGCCAGCCGACTACCACTTCTTCAAGCATCTCGACAACTTTTTGCAGGGAAAATGCTTCCACAACCAGCAGGATGCAGAAAATGCTTTCCAAAAGTTTGTCAAATCCTGAAGCATGGATTTTTAGGCTACAGGAATAAACTTATTTCTCATTGGCAGAAATGTATTGATTATAATAGTTCCTTTTTTGATTAAAGACGTGTTTGAGCCTAGTTATAATTACTTAAAATTCACGGTCCAAAACTGCAAGTACCTTTTGCACCAGCGAGATGTGCGTATGAGAGGCTTATTTCACCAAGCCTCTTATCCAGTCATCTGTATAATTATTTCAAGCATAGGAGGGACCCTACTTCATACTGGGGAGGATTAAGGAAGGCTTCCTGGAGGATTGGCTCAGAGCTTGCTGCAGGTGCATATTGAAAAGCAATTCATTACAATTTTCTATAAGAGACTGTGGCTGAACAGTCTGATACACAGGTATGGTCAGAACTTTGTGTAACAATTTCTCCATCACACGTGTAGAAATCTTAAGGAAAGGAATACTCTCTCTCAGCAAGTTTAGCCCTGTAGCCAGATACCTTGAGTAGTGTTTCCTGAATCTTTAAAACCCACTGACTTCAAATGGCATGACTTCCAGAGTATAGAGGTGGGTATAAAGAGCAACTCAGCCCTGCACACCCTTAAAATCACATCTTGTCAAAAACATGAAGACTTTCAGGACTTGTGGATTCATTCCTCTTTCCATCGCCACTGCAAAAGCTCATAGGAAATTTTTCTCTGTACGTAAAGAAGGAAATCATGCTCTCGCAGCTGCATCCTGAGTAATCACTTTTGAGATAAAACTATTTTTCTAGCCATAAAGGCTATATTTGAATTTCACCAGCTGCTTTCTTAATGATTACTAGACTATTTTGATAATGGCACCAGCTTCAGGAAAGGTGGTGATGCTACCTAACCTTTCTTTGATAAGAAAGATTTTTGCAGCAGGGGAGATTACACTTATTTAGTGCAATCCAGATGTCTCCTTTCTCAGCGTTCCCCCATTCTGCCAGCCTCATTGATCACTCCAACTATTGGTATTCAAATTAAAATGGCTTGCATATGTAAAAGGAAACTCAGAATACTTTGCTATTCATTTTTTTTTCTTTTTTTTTTTTTTTTGAGACGGGCTCTCGTTCTATTACCCATGCCAGTGGCACGATCTCAGCTCACATGCAATCTTCGCCTCCCAGGTTCAAGCTATTTTCTTGCCTCAGCCTCCAGAGTAGCTGGGACTACAGGCGTGCGCCACCATGCCCAGCTAATTTTTGTATTTTTAGCAGAGATGGGGTTTCATCATGTTGGCCAGGATGATCTCGATCTCTTGACCTCGTGATCCACCTGCCTCGGCCTCCCAGAGGCTATTCATTTTCTATGGAAGTTCTCAGGGGCAGGGTGGGGTGGGATGTGGTAACTTTCTCCTAGGTTCTCTGATTTTGGTAAATTCTTAATCTCACTTCTCGGCCTCAGGTGGTTTTCTTTTCTCAAAACTGAAACACAGTTGCTTCTTTTCCTTTATCTTCCCTAAATGCCTTTATAGAAAGCATTTGTGGGTAGTTAATTTTTACAAAGGGTTTTTGAAAACAGGGAGATTGCATTGCTGCAGAGCATAGCAAATTCTTTAAAACTAAATGTGGGATATCACCATTGATTTCTAAATGCAGATATCCCCAGCCCTTTTCATCAGTGAGAATTTCTCTTGAGCTCTCTTCTCCTGGGCCTCCAGATTCCATTTCCTGAACCCTGGTCCTCCTGCCTTCTCTCTTTACCTCCCTATTTCCTCCACCAACTTATGTCCTTATCTCAGTCTGTCCTTAGAAACTTATTTTTTTCTTCTTGCATCATTATGCAGAGAAACAAAGTTACTACTGATTTCCTGGTTTTCCTTCTGAACAATATTTCGGAATCTATTTTATTTTATTTTATTTTTTACCGCCAAATGGCTCTTCAAAGCATTTTGCTAAGGAAAAAACACTTTCCTCTTAGGAAAAATTTCATCAACAGCTTTTACATTTGATCTTAGCCAAAAGGCTGAGAAGCAATCATCAACAGCCTTTAAAATAAGATTTTGTCATCTCCTTGGTACATTAAAGTCTATATCATATCCAGATTTTAGTAACTAATCAGCATTACTTTTATAGTATTGTGAAAATAAGGCTATATTTTGAAAATCACTGAGTAAGGAAACATAAGACTCAATATGGTCAGATTTTAAATTCATGTTCTTTCCATCTTTTTTTGTAATTTCTGCATATTGCTTCTCGAGGAAGAGATCCCTTCCCACAAGCAGCCTCACTGTATTTTTCTTTAAAAGTTTTTTTTTTTTTGTAGGAATTTATTTCCAGGAAAGTGTGGGTTAGCTTGAGATGGATATTAAAGTTAAAGTTATAAACCTGAGGTTGCTTCTGACATGTGCAAAACAGTAGGGAGTTTGGAAAGAGGTGAAATGATCACTTACTTGCTACCATCTCTGCTACAGCCAGAAATTTACACTTGGAAGCAAAATCTAGGAACGCCATCTGAGACAAAGTTGTTTCTGGCTTTGAATCATAAATATTCATTCTTGGTGCCCTGTCCCATCTCAAGACTACAAATCTATTCCTTCAAATCTTACTCGGAAGTGAGAGTTGATAAATCTCTGTGGTTTTAATTATGACAGCAATTCCATAAATTATTTAAAAGTAGTTTACATTTTCTACCCGGTCATTTAATCCTCACTCACATCACATATCTAAGAGAATGTCCTCTTGTTTGAAAAGTTTGCTAAGAAGTTCCCAGTCAGGTCAATTTTGATACAAAGACTTATGAACACAGAAGCCTCTTGCTGGGTTCACTTCCAGCCTTCTGAAATAGGTATGATCTGAAAATGCTCTAGGGGGTTGAAGAACAAGGTGTGTCAGCTCCATTCCTGTGCACTAACCGGCTTGTCTGCCTCAGGGTCACCATGTGACTTTGTGTAGTGACATCATCAGACGAAAGTGATGCTTCCAGGGTGTGCCTGGGCCTGGACAAGGCCACTAGGGGACCGCCCAAGCCTGACTCTTTGGTCCTAAGGTATCCATCTGTTTAGCATTACATTTCTTATCCATTTGTTTCCTGGTTTTACCAGCTACAGAAGTAAAACAGGCGTGTAAAATATAGTCAGATCTTAATGTCTGAGATCCCTTCCTCTGCATCAGAGGAACTCAGCACTCCTGAAAGTGTCTCTGGTCATCTCTGCAAGTTTCCCACGAGGGTTTTACAGGTGCCCACAGAGCAGTTGGTCATTTGGTGGCCTTTCATTCTCTTCTGTTTCTTATCCCACATTTCTCATCATCTATGTGTGTCAGCTGTTCTATAGTAATACATATACAGTGGTAAACATTTGCAGAGTAACTACTATGTGCTGGGTATTACTCCATAGGTCATATACATATTAAGTTATTTAATTTTTATAGCCATCCTATGAGGTAGGAACTGTTATTACTCTCATTTTACAGATAAGGAAACCAAAGTCCAGAGAGGGGCCAACAAGCAAGTGGTAGAACCTCTTGCCTTTAACCATTTTGCTATTTGCATGTGATAGTCACGCTGTAGTGTTGACTTTATCTAGAGAGTGGGAACACCGGCCTTGACAGGAGTCACACCCAGGGTCAAACCCCAGCTCAGCCACTTACTCATCAGGTAGCTTTGGCAAGCTGCTTAGCTTCTTTGACCCTCAGTATCCTTATCTGTAAATGGAGAAAATATTACTAGCTTCCTCAACAAATTATTTTGGGATTAAATAGAGTAATGCACGTAACAACATGAAGTCCCTGGAGGGTTATAAGCATGCCCATAAATGTTAGCTGTGAATATGATAGCAGTAATAATCCTCCCTATAACCGTTTTACAGATTAGCAAACTGAGGCGTGGAGAAGTGGAAAACTTGCCTAAGATTAAACAGCATTCAAGGAACAGAGGCTGGGCTTGCAACTCAGCCCTGGGACTCCAAAGTCTGCCCTTTCCAACTACATCGTCTTGCTGACTGCGAGCTCAGTTGATGGTAAAGACCTGTGGTAGGTGCTATTTGGGATGTGGTTTTGATCAAGATATGCCCTGATCTTGTACACAATTACCTGTGATAAGAGCCATGTGTGAGAAGTTCCACCTGAGTGGACTAAATGGCACCCTGCTGGAGTGCTGAGCAGAGAGGAATCACATGACCGTGAGCTCAGATCATTTCTGGGTAGTTTCAAACCTTTGGCTGAGTGCCTAAATCTTCATTTCACCTCTTGCCGTGAAACTCTTGTTTTTCTTTAAACCCAAGAGTCCAACTCCATGTGTAATACAATATCATGTAAATGAGGGTAACCTTGGAAGGCAGGCTGCTTGTCATACTATAGTGGCTTTGTTGCTGTAATGAAAACCACATGCTTCATGGTACTCTTAGACTAGTTAATATTAGCAGATCAGCTGCATTTTTATTTAGATATTGCTATTCCAGCTGTGCTTTTTCTGGTTATTTCGAGAGAATTCAGAATTTCTACCAAGCCATAAGCTTTCTTCAGGAGAGTGGAGAACTGGAAGAAAATGGCCAGCACTTTCCCCTTGGCTCTCTGGTTTCCACATGGAATTTGTCATTGTTTTCCCGAGTCACTGTGAAAGGAAGATGTGGTTGACCCAGGCGCTTGCTTTCAAAGAGTAGTGGAATAAATAGCAAGGTGGAAAAAGTATGAAAAATGACTTGACTTTGCCCTGGGGCTAAGAGGAAGGAGTAGAAAATAGGAAAGAGGGAGGAAAAGGGGCATGCCTAACCACCTTGCTGAGTTCTTGAAATTTGCTGGAATGATATGGTTACGATTATGATTATGATTGTTTTGAGAAAGGGTGGATCATTTCTTTCCATTCTTAGTCCTCTTTGGAGTCATTTGGATCTCTAAATTTGCTTCTCAGAGAAAGTTTTATATTTCTTGGGAAAGGTCTTAAATTACTTTCTTTCCCAAATAAATTGGGTCCCTCTTTCTCTACCCAACATTAAATATCCAATGTCCTTGTGATTGGAAGAGTCCCTTCTCTCTCTGTGGAAAGAAACTGGAGCAGACAGAGAACTTTGCCTCCCAATCTAGTAATGTCATTAAGAGCAGTGATCTCAATCCTTCGGGTAGATCTCTGTGGACCTAGAGATTGATTGATGGGCACTTTCTCCTCTGCCCAGCAGGCTAGAGGAAAAGGGGTACAAGAAAGAAACTTACAGGGTTCCTCATAACAATCTTAACGGCAAAGACCTGTGTGCTGAGTATTAGGTTAGTTTGTGCCGTACTCACAGAATCAGCAGCTCAGACCCTTCTGTCGGTGGGGGATGGGACTGAGGAGATTTTGCTTTGGCATGTGTGTTGCTTAACCAATGTATTGTGCATGTATTGAGCCCAATAGCTATGAACAGGAAACGACTTCATTTTCTCTGCCAGGACAACCTTGGAAATATACTCTGCTCAACCTTCCCTCCCTGTCTGCGTCTGTAGTCTGATCATGTTCAAGCAACAAAAATGAGTCTCTTATTGAGGATTATGACTCATCTATAAGTATGAAAAGACCCAATAGAGTCTAAATCAAAGCCTCAGTCTCTTCACATCTTCTCTCATTTTCACAGCCCAGGCATGACCCTTGCTGGGGTTCCCAAAATAGGAAAGGAGAGTCTGGTCTCATGGTCTGTTTTTTCACTTGTTCCTGACTCACTCCTCCTCCCCGATTTGCCTTGCTGCTTTTGGTTTCTCCATGGTGGGGGAGTGGGGCAGAAAGGGAAACAGAAGATGGACAGCCTTTTTAAAGTATCTGGTGCTCTTTGTGGCTCTGTCTTGGCTGGCTTTGCCCAGATGCTAGGCCCTTCATTACACTTTTCCATGATGTGTGTTTGTGGACCCTCTGCATTGGGACTTTTCTGATGTACTAGTTACTGCTATTGGTGCATGCTCTTCAGCCAACCGCATGCGTCCCACTTTCCTCCTTCCACCGCAACTCCTGTCTTGGTGGTTGTACTCCAGCCTCTCACTGCTGATATCTCCTTGCTCTGGCAGGCCACCCTATAAGGTGGGCTCCTTTCAAGATGTTTCAGGATAGATTCCATGGTGTCCACCAGGCTCACGGGAACTCCTGCATTCCTGCTCTACCCCACCAAGGAAAATAAGGCTGCTTCCCCTGCTGCCTCTGTTCTCGCCTGCCCTCTTGGCAGTTCTCGGCAGGTTCCTGACCTCAGAAATTGTCTCAGCATGAGGCAGGCTGTGGTCTCTGTTCAACTATGTCCTCCAGTCTTCAAGGACACATGTCAAGTTCTCCCATGGGAGAGAAAAGCCAAGGGATCTCTATTCTCAGGCATTCCCTTCAATGAGCTCTCTTGGGGACTTTCAAGTCTTCCTTTACATACTCTGGAGGTGAAAGACCAGTTTTGGCACCTTCTAGTGAGCCCTGGGATCCAGCAGGTCTCTGTAGGATTGGGGATAGAGGTGCTTGCTACTTATTGTTTTCACTTTAGGGGCTTCAGCCAAAATGCAGAGAGAGCAGGAAAATCCCATTTGCACCTAATGAAAATGTGTAGGTTGAAAGTTCATCAGGAGTGAGCTTGCTGTGCTGACTGCACTTTGAGACTTCCTCATGAGTCATTTAGAAAAATATTTCCAGATTTTACTGTCTCTGGAAATTAGTGTTTGCTCTCAGAAGGTGCGTATGAATGTGTATATATCTGCTTCAACGATTATTTGCTAGATAAACAGAAAAATAATAGCCATGTCTACATTGGCAGAAAACTATATATAAAATTTATGGAGCACGTCTTTGCTAAGGTGTGCTCTCTATATCTGTTAACTCTTTAAAGCCTCACTGTAATTAACACCATATCACAGAAAAGGAGATTGAGGTGCAGGAAGTAACATGAGGAGGTCACAAAGCTAGGAGAAGACATCTTCAAGTCCTGGTTGCTTGGTTTCAGAGTTCCTTCTTTGGGCCACTGCATTCCTCTACCATGAGGCTGGACTGCACTGAGGAATAGAGATGTTCCCCCATTGCTGACTTCCTGATGAAGCTCCTCTGAATTTCCTTAGTCTGAGTGACACGTAATTAAGGAAATGTACCCCTAGGGAAGGAATGGCTCCAAGGTCAAGGTCAAGTCTGAGTAGTGAGTTGGGTATCAAACCTTGTTTTTGACACTCTGCAGAGTGGAGAGAACACATTGTTTTGGAGATGTGAGATACTGTGTAGGAACAAGCTGTGTCCATGATGGAAACCCCATGAGGAAAGTCTACCTTTTTGGCAGATGACAGTCTTTCCATTTTATCACAAGTCTTTGGACTTCAGTCACTCTATGTTTCCCTCCCTGAGTGCAGACCTTGATTTGTCTTAGACAAATTTTCCCTTAGGTAATGTGTACAGATTTAAGTTCCGTAAGAGGAAAATGTGGTGTTGGCTCCTTGAGTTACCCTGGTTGTTCAGATGAGACCCATGTCTTCTGCTCCTCTGTGGTGATGCTATGGAGAATGAAGGGTCTGGGCACTTGATTGAAGTATAGCCAGTACCACGTCAACCTCTTGTCTGAATCCTTGAAAAGGGAGAAGTATTTATCTAAGGGGATTGTCTGGGAGTTTTAGATGGTGATCAATGGAGGAGAGGCCTACGGAAGTAGAAAGGAGAACAACATGGTGTTCAGAGCAAGTTCCAATTCAGAGAAGTAATGTGAAATAAATCTCCCCCTTCCCAATGTATTCTTAAAGAATCTGACCCATACCTGGGCAGTAGGAGAAGAGGATGCTTGGGTTAGCTCTTTCTTCAGTAAAGACCAATAAGACTGTCACGTCCTTCATGCTTTCAAAGACGCAAGTCAGAGTGAATTTTGTGTATCCTATTGAATGGGATTTGGCAGAGACAGAATTGAGGGGGCCCTGCTAGATCTGCAAGGGCAAGGAGAGTGCAGGCATCGAGCTTTGTTTGGAATCCTGGCTGAAGTATCTTAGGTAGGCAGTGAGGAAAGTCAGTAGTCTCAGCTTCAAGGGCAAGTGGAGTCTAGAATAAAGGGGGGTAGTCTGGTGGTGAGGACAACATCAAGAATCAGGCATGGCAACTCAGAAAAGCATCCTGGAGAATGCTTTAGTATGTCAGACTTCGTATGGAGTAACTTTCATCTGAGGACCATACAAATAGCAACAGAATAACAACATTTACCAGTCTTCATTCATTTTACAAAAGCATATAGAAGGCTTCATGTGTGTCTGGTCTTGCATTAAGCTCTGCAATTAGAAAAGCCTGATCTTTTTTTGAACAGTCTGTAGTCCAGGGGTGATCTGGAACATCAACATGATGGTCTGCTAAGTTTATTGATGGGATACACACAGGTGCCCTGGGCTCATAGGAGGGTACACAACCTAGACTTTAACTGGGAGAAGTGATATCCAAGAATACTTCCTGGAGGAAGTGGTATTTAAAGGGAGGCCTGTTCAGGAGGGAAAGGCTAGAGTTGAGGCTGGAGAGAAACCATCAGGGTCAGATCATAATGGGTTTTATGACAGCCTAAGAGGTAGATAGTGCTGTCATTATTTTATAGCTAATGCCAGTGAGCTCAGGGGGTTAAGCGACTTGCCCTGAATCAAACAGTGCAGGGGACAGACCTGGAATTGGATCTAAAACCTATCTTACCACAAAGATGAAGCTCTTTCCACTTCACTCCTCTCTGTGCTTTTTAATTTGGGAAAAGTTTAATGAGCTAAAATTTGTACCCCCTCAAAATTATGTGTCCATCTCTAATAGGCCTCCCTGTCCCACTTTGAGCTAAAAGTCATTGCATCCTCTCAGGATGAAACAAATAGAAATTTATTTTAAAATATTCTTCACTGATCCTGGTGGAGGCAGCAAATCACCAAAAACTCAGCTCAGGGCATCGGCCTAATGCCTCCGTGAGGGAAGTCGTGGAAGAGCCGGGTCACATCTGTATTCCAAGTGAGAGAGTCCAGAGAGAAAAGCACACAGCAGTTTCTTTCATAAAAATTTTAAAAGGACTAGTTTGTTCATGACCTTGGTTGATTAGGGTCAGGTACTTGACATAATAATGCTTAATATATCAGAGAAATCTGTGTTTGCTCACTGGCCCATGCGCCTGATCCGGCTTCCCCAGCTGTAACTTCTCAGGACTCAGCTCTCGGGAAATGCGAGTCAGTTTGAGCTGTTTTTTACCCCCTCCCTTCCCAGTTTGGTGCAAAATCCAATGTAATTTTGGCATTTAACCACTGATAAGTGAAAAATAAAGTTCATTGAAAGTGAGTGTTGTCATAGTTCATAAGAACTCACAGTTCCTGCATCTGGACAACTGCCTTCTTGGCCAGACATCCGATGACAGTCTTTCCATTTTATCACAAGGCTTTGGACTTCAGTCACTCTATGTTTCCCTCCTTGAGGCAGTGCAGACCCTGATTTGTCTTAGACAAAATTAAGAAGCAATCAAAGAATGCCTTTAGGGCTGTCAAACTCCCCCTTTTCCCTCTCGTATGGAGTTTCACATTCAGTGGCTTAGGTGCCTAGCATGCCATGATCCTTCTCTCCTTCCGTTAAAATGATGACCAGGAAAGAATCTGAAGCATAGCCATTGGAAGGGAGGAGGGAGTAATTATGACAGCAATTGCAGCTAACACTTAGATAGCACATACCATGGGCAAGACACACGATTCTCAGTTTCATGTACATTGACTCACAAATTGCTCCAATAACTCTACGCATTAGAGAATATCGTTATCTCCTTATGACACAGAGGGGTTAGTTTACTTACATAAGGCCATGTAGAAGGTTGTAGAGACATGATTTGAACCCCGGAAGTCTGGTTTCTTCCATGTACTTAACCATTATATTTGAGAATGAGCGTGATTAGTTGGCCAAGATGTTGCAAGCGCTGTGCTAGACACTGTAATGTGTTATATTACTTCACATTCCTAACTTGCTTTCGATAAAGGTTTTAAAACCTCATTTTACAAGCAAGACAGAGTGGATAAATGATTCGCTAGGATTTCATACCTAGTAAGTGTCAAGGCAGAAATCTAAAATATGATCTGAATGAGTGCAAATTCCACATCATTTCCACCAGAGCATTTCGGGATCCAGAACATCAATCCCAGGGTAAGTGTCACTCTCTTTAGATATGGCTCGCACCTGAAACCTCAGCACTCCAGGAGGCTAAGGTGGGAGGATTGCTTGAGGCCAGGAGTTCAAGACTAGCCTGGTCAACATAGAGAGACCACGTCTCTACAAAACAAAATTTACAAAAAAATTAGCCGGTCAGAGTGGTGTACACCTGTAGTCCCAGGCACTCGGGAGGCTGAGGTAGGAGAATCACTTGAGTCCAGGAGTTTGAGGTTGCAGTGAGCTATGATTGTGCACCCCCGCACTCCAACCTGGGCAACAGAGACCCTGTCTCCAAAAGAAAAAAAGTATCAGAGCATTAAGTTAGGTGATAGGAGCTATGATCATTTGGGGTACACCTTTGAGTAGTGACCAGTAGGTAGGAGAAATATTTTATTTGGTGGGGGTGGGGGGGCATGGCGATGAGAGTTTCTTGGCCCTAGAAATTACACTCTGTAGGCTGGTGTCTACTCAGCCACGCTAGCATGCTAGCCTCACATAGAAGCTTTTTCTCTGCAGTTCTAGCCCACTATATTTGACTGGCCCCACCCCAATAGTTCACAGCTTCCCCACCCCCAAGTCACCATATCTGAAATTAAACTTGCTTTCCCTATATTCCCATCTAGGGTTAATAGTGTTGCCTAAGGTTGAAATACCGCTTCTCCTTCACCTGCCACATTTAATCAGTCCCTAAGTTCTACAGATTCTGCCTTTTACAAATGTTTCCAGTCTATTCTCTTATGCCTCATCACTCACACTGACTGTGTTTGGATCATTCATCATCCTTTGCCTAAATTATTGTAGTTGTCTCCCAAGTGGCCTCCTTACTCTGAGTTTTTCTCTCCTCTACTCTATCCATCATACCGCCCCTTGTGTAATTGCTCTAATATGAAAAGCTGATCATGTCACTTCCTTGCCCAAAATCTGTCTGTTGCAGGACCCTAGCACTTACATAATATTTCCTCAAACTGCATGCTAAGGGCTTCAGTGATGTACTCTTGGGACTGAAGGTATCTTCAGAAATTTTTAAAAAATACTTTAATTTCAAGGACAGTTTAAAATTTAAATAGATGCATCTTCTAGATCATTGGATGACTGTTTGTATAACCAAATGCTGCCAGTTGATTTGTCTTTACAACTGCCTTTGCATTTAAAATTACCCTGAAGACAGGCTGGGCACAGTGGCTCATGCCTGTAATCCCAGCTCTTTGGGAGGCCAAGGCGGGTGGCTCACCTGAGGTCAGGAGTCTGAGACCAGCCTGTCCAACATGGTGAAACCCGTCTCTACTAAAAATATAAAAATTATCCGAGCGTGGTGGCTTGTGCCTGTAGTCCCAGCTACTCGGGAGGCTGAGGCGCAAGAATCGCTTGAACCCAGGAGGTGGAGGTTGCAGTGAGCTGAGATCGCTCCACTGCACTCCAGCCTGGGTGACAGAAAAAAAAACAAAAATTACCCCAGAACCAAACATATAGATAAGGGAAGTGCTGGCCATGTGACATCACCACAGCCTCTTTGAATGGTTGGCTCCATGCTAGTTTGACTAGGGAGGAGTGACATTACTGAGTCATTGCTCAGCACATCACGGAGACAACCTGAATTGAAAATATTCCACATGATTATAGTCAGTACCACATTCCTAGGCAGCAGACATTTTGTTTCGGTAATATTCGTTGCATTAAATGAATTTTGTTAATTTGCATTTAGTTGGTTTTACATTATAATTCTTTTGGATTTATAATTGCATAAGATATACACACTGGGAAGTTACACCCCATTGTTAAACTAAATTTGGTCTGAGAATGCCTCCCTACCTTGAGTGCCTAGGTAACAAACTACAACCTAATTTAGTACATACACAAACTGAAAGCCTAACTAGGAGTAAAGTCTCAGCCAATCACAGGCTACCAGCTGATCAGACCATGTGCAAATAAGGCAACCACTGAGCTGTAACCAATCAAGCTGTTTCTGTATCTCACTTCTGTTTCCTGTCCATAAGGCTGCCTGTCCAACCTTGTGGACCGAGATCTCTGAACCTCTTCTGCTTCTGAGGGCTGCCTGATTCACAAATTGCATATTGCTCAGTTAAACGCTGTTAAATTTAATTCATCTAAAGTTTTTTTTTAACATGCTTTATGTTTGTATATATTTAAATAATATAGTAAAAATGAGCTGTCAATACCAAGAATATTTAATTAAATTCTTTTAAAAAACGTGATCCATACAATTTTCCATACCAAAGTCTGGGAAATCCTTACCTGACCAGTAGGATCAAGTGCAAACTCCTCAGAGTGGTATATGAGGCCATTCTGCTCCTTTTCACTGGAGTAGAGCTTCTGGACAGTAGGGACTCTTTCTTATTCATATGTGTACCTACGGAACCTATCAATGAATGTTTACACAATAAATTAATGCAGGAATAAATGGATGAACATGTGATGGAAGCCAGGAGGAAAAGGAACAAGGCTCTTTTGCAGGCCAATTAGCCGACTCCTAACATTACTGGAAATAATAAGGGTAGAGCTTCTGGAGAGTAGGGACGCTTTCTTATTCATATGTGTACCTACAGAAACTATCAGTGAATGTTTACACCATAAATTAATGCAGGAATAAATGAATGAACATGTGATGGAAGCCAGGAGGAAAAGCAACAAGTCTCTTTCACAGACCATTTAGCCAACTCTTAACATTACTGGAAATAATAAAGTTCCTTGCATAACCCCAGGCTGGGACTTTCCAGCCTCCCCTATCTCAGCCACAATTCTATTACAGAATAAGTTATTTACAGGCAGAGGGAGAGAGAGACAGAGACAGAGAGATAGAGAGAGAATGAGAGAGAGACAGAGAGACAGAGTGTGTGAGCAGAGGCTAACACTCAAAGGTGGAAGGTCAGATGCAGCCTGTATTCTGAGAGGAGGATTCATCTCCCCACAGCATTTTCAGCTGGGGAATTCTCAGAGGATCAAAGAGAGACTCTGTCCACACTGCCACCCATCCCATCTGCAGCCTACAGACTGCTCCCCTCCCACTCGTTTTTAGCTTCCCAAGGAAGGATGATTCACTTAAACAGACTTTTATGTGTACTTTATTTTTAGTCCAGAAAGTATTTGTTTTCAACGTTTGTGTATGGGAATGTGAGTTCAGGTCAGCTGATGTGGCAGTGGGCATGAGTAACTTAGCAAGCAAAACTGCACAGCTTATTACGATCTCCAAGGCCCATGTCAGTTCCAAACTGCTATGCTCATAGTACTTACTGGGTGACAGTCAATTGTAGTGGTCCCTATTCTGCTCTCATTCTCATATAGAGGACATGGATGTGCTGTGTAGCCAGCCTGATCCCTTAAAAAGGAAGACTTTTCTTCCTTCCTTTCTTCTTTGCCTCTTTCCTTCTTTTCATCATTCAATAATTGCCTCCAGTGGCAAGCTTGTCTGGCCTTTGACCATGATCCAACACAATAAAATTATAAAATAAGTTATTCTGTAACTGCAGAAACCTTTACATATGGACAATTCAGTTGTAACAAGGAGGGTGTCAGCCATGGATCTTTCCCCATAAACTTGACTTTTAATAGTGTATTTGGAGACAAGGAGACCTGGGTCCTCCCAGCTCTGTGACCAGGAACAAGTCATTCACCTGTTTTGACCTTAGATTCCTCCTCTACAAAGTGATGTTGGAAAAATACCTGCTCTTTTTTTTACATGAATTTCAGTGATCAGGATTGAAATTAAAATGAGATGATTTTCGTAAAAAAGCTTCGTTAACCGTATAAAGTACTAAGCTAATCTAAGGGGAGGGGGTTAATTGTTCTTAGCATGCCTTTCCCCTCATTAGAATGATTGCATCCTGTATATGTGAAAGTGATTTTATAATAGGACATTAGCTTGGTACTGTTTAGCAGCCATAATGGACACCCTTAATCCTTCTACCAGACAAACATACTGAGAGAGAACTGGGCCGTGGCAGGGGTGCTTCTGGACAGAGGCAGGCCACCACCACTGCTTGGAGAGCAGGTCAGAGGGCACGTGCTGTGGGTGGAGAGGGTCCCAGTGTTGAAGGCTGTCTTTGTATTGTGTGTTGAGCTCTAAGTACAGATGGAAAACATTTAAATGCAAGATGATTAAGCTTGCTGGTGTCCCCTTCCTGATATGGATGGGACTTCCCTTCCCAAGGATGGTCATTGTTCAAAAGAATTGAATAAATTCCCAGGGATTTTTGATCACTTTAATTATATTCTCTCACTGCACTCAAACGGCAAGACAAAGTCATTCTCTGCCTTTTGTGAGCTGTATGTAAACACCCTGCTTTATCTATCTATCTGTCTATCTATCTAAGCTATTACATTTTATTGTGGTATGATTAACATGTAAAACATGTACATATTTAATGTAAACAACTCAGTGAGTCTGGGGATAAGTGTCCACTCATAAAACCATCAAGCCTGTAGACATCAACAATCACCTCTCAAAGTTCCCTCCCATCTGTTTGTTATTACTATTATATTGTGGTACGAACACTCAATATAAGATCTACTCTCTTAGAAATTTCAAGTATACAATACCATATTGTTAGCTTTAGGCACTATGTTGCACAGTAGATCTCCAGAACTTATTCATCTTTCATAACTGAAATCGTATACCCTTTGACCAACACCTCCCCATGTCTCCCTCTCCCCAGCCTGTGGTAACCACTATGTCTCTGCTTCTATGAGTGTGACTATTTTAGATTCCACATATAAGTGAAATTATACAGTATTTTTCTTTCTGAATTTGGCTTGTTTCATTTAAATAAATAATGTCTTCCAGGTCCATCCATGTTGTCATAAATGACAGGGTTTCCTTCTTTTTAAAAGCTAAATCAAATTCCGCTGTATATAAATACCACATTTTCTTTATCCATTCATCTGTTTTGGACACTTAAGTTGATTTGGTGTCTTGGGTATTGTAGATAATGCCACAATGAACATGGGAGTGCAGATATCTCTTTGAGTTACCAATTTCATTTCCGGGTCATATGGTAGTTCTATTTTTAGGTTTTTGAGGAACCTCCATCCAATTTTCCATGAAGGCTATACCAATTTACATTCCTACCAACAGCACACTAGAATTTCCTCTTCTCCACATCCTCACCAACATTTGTTTTTTTTAATCACCCCACTTTAAAACCACAGTGATAACTTGGTGAGGTTGTTAGTTCTTTAATGCCTGCCCCTTCCTTCCTGCCTTCTGGCATGTCACCCACATGCAGAAATGCATGTTGGGGAGGATGTGTTAGTGCTTCAGTATGGGAATAAAAGATCTTTTCCAATGATACAGATATCTTCCTTGTGCCCTACCTCCTTTCCTTTAGAAAAGGCACATATCCTCTTGAAGAGATAAAACCTACCCTATTCATGATGGGACAGCACTTTTCTCACTGGATCTTGAGCCGTATATTCAGGCTACTCATTCATTCATTCATTCATTCATTTATTCATACATCCAGTACACAGTGATAGAGGTCCTACTATGTACCAGACACCATTTGAAGTGCTTGTAATAAAACAGTGAACAAGAGAGACAGGGTCCCTGCTTTTATGAATCTTATCTATCTATGGAGCAAAAGGACATAGTGAATAATCAAATAAACAAGTACATGGAAAGACAGCTTTGGATGGTGATGAGTGCCATAAGTGAAATACAACGACATGATAGGGAATGATCAGGGAGGGGACTATCTGGGAAGGCCTCTCTGGGGAAGTCGCATTTGAGCTGAGACCCGAGAAGAAGGAGGAGCCAGCCATAGACAGGTCTGGGACAGAGTATTCCGTGTTAAGGGGACATCAAGTGCAAGGGTGAAAAGGCCTCTCTAGCTTGCTGGGAAGCCAAACTTTGCTTTGCTGAAGTTGACAGCGGCTGGGTGTCCAGATGCGTAGGCCAGTTTTCTACTCTCTAAACCATGTCACCAGTGAGTGCTCACAGGTTCAAGAACGTAGGCTATCTGCTTCTCTCCTAACTGCCTCTTTTTGCAGGGTTCTCTCCAGCGAAGAGAATAACACAGATTGTAGAGCTGGTTTTAAGTCACCACCTTTGCTCAATTATCTCGATTTCTCTCTAAGCCTCTAAAGCCTTTGCTGTGATATGCCTACAATACTTACTGAAGCCAAAAGTAGCACACAATTATTCCCCTTAAGTAGTACTAATAGACATATTGACTTTCAAGTCTTAAGACACTGACCTTAGTTTGGGGACTGATAGTGGGACTGATGTAATGCCCATCTAAGAAAGGATACCTGGGCCGGGCATGGTGGCTCATGCCTGTAATCCCAGCACTTTGGGAGGCCAAGGCAGGTGGATCACCTGAGGTCAGGAGTTCGAGACCAGCCTGGTCAACATGGCGAAATCCTGTTTCTACTAAAAATACAAAAAAAATTAGCCAAGCATGGTGGTGTGCACCTGTAATCCCAGCTACTGGGGAGGCTGAAGTGGGAGAATCACTTGAACTTGGAAGGTGGAGGTTGCAGTGAGCTGAGACTTAATAGAAAGGACACCTGTGTAGGGGTGAGCAGACCAGCCTCCTGGTGTTCACAGATGAGCTTAATCAAGGAGAGTAGGGGGGTGGGGCAAAACCCCTTTACAAATCAATGACGTTGGAGAAAGAGAAGCAGACTTCAGATAGAAAAGTTATTTACTAGGTGTTAAGAGCTATCTGTCTTCTTGTAGTAGAACGACCCATGAGTATGTTTTTGTGAAAGTTCTTCCAGACACCTGAAGGAAATTGTCCCCCCTCTATTCTTTTCTCCTTATGTGCCCATCATCTCTGGAAGTAGTTGAAATACACAGTGCTGTGGTTTGATTCTGTCCCCACCCAAATCTCATCTCAAATTGTAATCCCCATGTGTTGGGGGAGGAACCTGGTGGAAGGTGATTGTATCACGGGGGCGGTCTTCCCCTTGCTGTACTCATGAAAGTGAAGGAGTTCTCATGAGATCTGATGGTTTAAAAGTGGTATTTTCCTCTACTCTCTCTCTTGCCTTCTGCCATGTAAGATGTGCCTTGCTTTCCCTTCATCTTCTGCCATAATTGTAAGTTTCCTGAGGCCTCCCCAGCCATGTGGAACTGTGAATCAATTAAACCTTTTTCTTCATAAATTACTCAGTCTCAGGTAGTTCTTTATAGCAATATGAAAACAGACTAATACACACAGTGATCACTTTTTATCACATAATTAAATTTAAGAAAGTAGTAAACAGAAGAAAATACTCTGTAACTCATATCAAACAAAGTGAGTGTTGCTTGTACCCAAAATTTCTGGGCCAACTCAATTCCAGAGTCTTATTCATCCCCCAAGTAATGCTATGGATCTTCCTGCCTCTTTGTTTAAAGCCCGTCCCTGAAGTCCACCCAAGAGGCTGACTTTGATCTCCAAGTTCTGTGCCACATACATCTCCATTAGAATATGTTGCTCATTTCTCCTTCAGGGCTAACCTTTGCATGCAGCATTCATTTACTCATTTAAGACATTTTTGAGCTTGAGCTGTAATCAGTTTGAGGAATACAAGTCTATTCACCATTATGAACAAACTAAACCTGATTCTGGCCCATGTGGAGCTTGAAGTTTACTGAGGGACATAGACGAATAAGAAAGAGTGGTGTGGGGTCAGAACTACTTTGACAGAAGTTAAACAGAAGTCACAGGGAGCACAGAGGAGAGAAATGAGGAATGCTACTCTCCCAAAGAAAGCCAGAAAGACCTCTCTGCCTCTGCTGGTCTCAGGTCTCATCTTCTAGGTATTTCCACTACCTTTTTATCCTCTTTCCTGCCTCTGGAGAGCCAAAGGCCACAAGGTGGAACTGCCCATTTCGGTGACTTTCAGCCACATAGCCAGTTAGAAGTCATCTTCTTTTTACCCTTACTGTCTGGCAAGTCCCTGTTCTGCATCATTTTTGCCAAACCAGGTTTTCCTCCTAACGTCCTCTGGCCACAGCCTCCGCTTGGCCCACAACAAATGACCAAGGGTTTCCTATTGACAGGAACATAAGGCTACTATCTCAGTGGGACAAGGATTTAGGGTCATTGTCCCAGGAGTGATGATGCCTCATGCTCCTTGTGACACATCTAGGTTAAGGGCTTAGGAGAAGACTTTTGTGGTTGTGGGGAGAGTTTTCTCTCTAAAACTAACAAGACTGTATGGGAATATCATCAGCTCCTGAGGCTTCATTAGAGCTGAGCTCTAACCAGAGGATATAGGGGGGAACTAATTATATTAAGTCAACTATTCAAATGAAGAGATTTGCATGCATTCCCAAGCTTAGGACCTGGTAAACCTGCTAGAATTTTAATAATTTCAGCTGTGGCCGTCAGCACTTTTTATTACACATTGGCTGACTACACTGGGTAGGAAATACGCATTAATAAATTCTATTGGATACTTCTGGGGATGAGGTGAGAGTTTCAAGATTAATAGTGTTTATTTCTGTACAACAACCACAGCTCTTCTCTTATTCTTTGTGACTCTTATTCAGCCCACATCACAGCAAATGAAGTAACAAGATCACACATTTGTTGTATTCTATGGACCCTCTCTTTCACAGAATCATTACATTACCAGGTTATCCACTGGCTACCCATTGGCTTGAGACTGACAATTCATTAGGTTTTTTTTTTTTTTTGAAAAGAGTCTTGCTCTGTTGCCCAGGCTGGAGCGCAGTGGAGTGATCTCAGCTCACTGCAACCTCCACCTCTTGGGCTCAAGTGATTCTCCTGCCTCAGCCTCTTGAGTAGCTGGGACTACAGGTATGCACCACCATGCCCAGCTAATTTTTGTATTTTTAATAGAGACAAGGTTTCACCGTGTTGGCCAGGCTGGTCTTGAACTCCGGACCTCAGGTGATTCACCCGCCTTGGCCTCCCAAAGTGCTGGGATTACAGGCATGAACCACTACGCCCGACCGAGCTATTTTTATTATCTTTTTTTTTTTTTTTTTCCAGTTGAGAAGCCTGAGCCTCAGAGGGGTAAGTGACTCCTCTCATTTATGCTGCTGGCGTCTGGTGAGGCTTGGTCTCGGCATTCAGGTGTGCAGATGGGTATTTGTGTGGTGGGGAGTAGAAGCCTCTGCTTAATGTTCTGCTGACTGCTCAGTGTTTTATGATGAGCCCAAGTCATTTGTCTTGCATCAGTTTTTCCTTCTTTGTTCTAATGCTTCTCTTTGGATAGAGCAAATGTATTCTTTTGTTCACCAGCTGATCCTTTTACCTTTGAGGAGGTAAAAGAAGTAGGTTTCCAGCAGGGTAAGAGGGAGTATGAATGAAGGCCATGGGAGCATAGAGCAGGAAGAAATGATCCCAGAGGAGTTGCCTAGTGGCCACCTAGGATGAGAGGCAGATTCATTGAATCTGTCTTCGATGTAAGGTGAGGCTGTGCCTACGGGGATGAAAGAAATGGCAGTGAGGGTGAGCAGCCTCCCAGAATACACCTGGGCCCCCTGCTCATGGTCACTGGTTGGTTGGAGCCACATCTGGGTCTGAGATTCAGGCTGGACACAAGATTGCTGTGATGGATGTACTTTCATTTCATCACATCCTATTTTTATAACAGCAATATCAAGAAAACGAACACACAAAGCTAGATCACCATGGAGAGCAGGCAGTTTAGATGTATTTGTTTTTCCCCCGTATTTTTAATGCTTTGCTTGATTTCTCGTCATCTGAAGTTGCTCCTCTGATGTTACAGAGATAACATTTGCCTGATGATCTCAGCCAGAAAGCGGTCACAGGAGTAGCATTCCACAGGACACTGAGCATTCGCTCTTGGGAGCACATCGTTTGCACAAGGGCAAAGGAAAAGAAAGGGCAGCCAAGGCTGGGGCGAAACGCAGCGCCCTCACCTTCGAGAAGGACGCATGGGGAGAGCGCCCTCTTGTGGAACTCGGCTCACTGTCTAATCTGCCTGGTAACAGGCGCTCTTTATACCAACGGATATATTTTTTCCCCATGGATTTGTGTTTGAAGGTATTCTTAGAAAATTTTGAGTACAACTCTCGGCTGCTTTTCATATCCACCAAGAACTGACAATCTGAAGTCAATGTGCAATTCGAAAGGTGGCATTTTTTTTAAGAGATCCAGATTAACTGTGAATTATCTCCCAAATTGGCATGTTGGGTAATTATTTTCATATTTTGGTGTAGAGCCTTTCAAAATATGGGTTTTGCAATTACGTTAAAAAAAACCTACTTCTCTCACCTGTGTAGGATTTAAGCAAAGCCCAGGCAGTTTGAGGTTATTTTTAGTCCTGATTAATTATTCAGCCAAGATAATTCCAAGTTCAGCAGCTTATTTGGAAGAGACATGACAGCTGGGCTCTCAAGTCAGCCTCAGGTCAAAGCCGACATCTTCATAGCAAAACCGTGCTCTCCCCACATTTTGGGGAGAGGGCAGCGGGTTGCATTTTCTGTGACACTGGTGTCAGCTTTGCCAGCCTGGAGCCGGTGAGTGGAGGGAGAAACTGCTGATTCAGGGGCCTTCAGACATGGCCAATTTCACAGCAGCGAAAATAGGTCACTAATGACATGTGGCAATGAGCCAATAAACTGTGGCCAGGAGCTCGGAACGGTCTGCTGGTGGCAAGACACATTTCACTAGAACTCCAGAAAGAATGCAATCTGCTTTAATTTGTTTAAAACAACCATAGGGTTGCAGAACTCAGAGGCCAAGATTGTGATCTCTCTCCCCCTTGCCTTTATATTCCTTAACGTTCAGGTTTATTGTTTCAGTTTATCCATCTTCCATTCTCATGCACTGAAATAACTCTGGAGCTCCTGCTTCTTTTTTGAATAGTCAAGCTGATATGATTCTTTTTTCCCCTCAAGTGCCGGGGGGAGAATGAAGATGATATGGTTTGGCTTTGTGTCCCCACCGGAATCTCATCTTGAATTGTAATCCCCACGTGTGGAGGGAGGGTCCTGGCGGGAGGTGATTGGGGGCTATTGGGAGGATCATGAGGACGGTTTCCCCCATGCTGTTCTCGTGATAGTGAGGGAGGGCTTGCGAGATCTGATGGTTTACAAGCGGCAGTTTCTCCTGTGGCTCTTTCTCCTGCTGCCATGCGAGACGTACCTTGCTTCTCCTTTGCATTCTGCCACAATTGTAAGTTTCCAGAGGCCTCCCAGCCATGTGGAACTGTGGGTCAATTAAACCTTTTTTCTTCATAAGTTACTCAGTCTCGGGTGTGTCTTCATAGCAGTGTGAGAACAGACTAATACAGGAGACGATGATATTATCCTTTCTGATTCCCTCTGTGTTGATGCTGATGTGGCTCTGGTTGGTTTAGTCCATACCACACTGATCTTCATAAAACCATCTCTGTGATTTGGGAGCAGTGTCATGTGTTGCTATTATGTGAGAAAATAGCATTTTTACTTCATTTTGGGTAGTCACTGTAGATTGATGTTTCCCCTTAATCTCCTAAAAGGAGAAGGGGGGATTGTAGAGAAGAAGGCTGGGAATGGCTAATCACCCTCCATATAGGCCTGGTGTGATTCAGAACAGAGCTTAGACCAGAGATTCCCAAACCAAAGGGAGCCTCAGCATTCCTGGGAGGGCCTGTTAAAACCTAGGTGGCTGGGCCTCACTCTCTTATTCTGATTCCGTAGGTTTGTACCAAGAGCCCAAGAATGTGCATTTCTAACAAGTTCCCAGGTGATGCTTGTACTGCTGATCCAGGGACCTGCATAAACCTGAAGTGCTGGCTTAGGCAGGTCAGCAGTGGCCTCGGCACTGCCCCACATAAGCAATTTCCCCATCCTAGAGCTTCCTCCACACTGCAGACAGTTTAAGGGTAGAGACCATTTCTCATTCATCTTTGAATTTCCAGACTCCAGCACAGTGCTTGACACAGATGTGTTAAATAGTTGTTGAATGAATTAATGACTGAACTCTATCAGCTGATCTTCTTAGAATTTCTTACTTGAAGTGGGTAATCAGAGATGTTTTACTGAAGCTCTGGAATTACCTTAAATAGTATATTGGTTGCATTGAATGTAAACGATGAAATCACTGAAATTAATATTTTAAAAGACAATGGGCTGGGTGCGGTGGCTCACACCTGTGATCGCAGCACTTTGGGAGGCGGGGGGAAGGGGGGGCGATGGATCACCAGGTCAGGAGTTCGAGACCAACCGATGTGGTAAAACCTCATCTCTACTAAAAAATACAAGAATTAGCCGGGCGTGGTGGCGCACACCTATAGTCCCAGCTACTCAGAAGGCTGAGGCAGGAGAATCACTTGAACCCAGGAGGCAGAGGTTGTAGTGAGCCGAGATTGTGCCACTGAACTCCAGCCTGGGCGACAGAGTGAGACTCCATCTCAGAAAACAAAAAAACAAAAAACAATGGAATAAGGAGAAATAAGGCAATATGCTCTCCTAAGGGTTGCTCAGGTTGAACAAAAGGAGCTAGGTTTTAGGAAGAAGCTGGGCAGAGGAAAGGTGAGCCTACCAAAGCGAACAAGGTGTTTTACCACCATTTGTAATAAGAGACAGAAACCTTCTGCAAGGAGTGTATTAAGAAGATGACCTGGCACATTTTCCCTGGAGGGTCCCATGCACTGAATCTCACAGGGCAGGGTAAGACATAGTTCTTGTATCAAGGGAGAGTTTTTGGCATGGTTTGTGACTTAAGGACTATGTAATATGTTGGCAACCACTATGTAAAACCTGGAGATCAGCTCCTAGGACTCCTCTGATCTGTGTGTTCATTCTTTTATTTGGATGGGAACAAAGGGAAGAATGGACTTTGAGTCTGGTTTGGTTGGAACCTTCCATCCCTCATGACCTTATGGCTGTCTTAGCATGTGTCCTCTCCACGTGTTGCTGGGCATTTTCTGGCATGCCTCTTTTGTTTTTTTGTGGCTTTCTTTTTCTCATGCTATCCTTCTGCTTGGAATGTCTGTCTCTAGTGTCCAACCAGCCTAATCCTGGATAATTCAGACTTAACCATTTATAACTTCCCCTAGCAGCTACCTCTCCCAGGAAGTATCTTTAGGTGTCTCTTCTCTGTGTTCTTATAATACCCTATGAACACCTCAATCACTCATTCACTTATTCATTCAACAATTATCTATTGAGTTCCTAATAGGTGCTAGGCATAGTGCTAGTCATTGGGGATATAAAGATGGACATGACATAGCTCTTGTCCTTAAGTGGCTCGTTGCCTAGTGAGAGGATATAAATAAACAAGTAATTACAATACAAAATGCAAAGTCCTCAGATAGGAGTAAGCACTGTTGCTATGGAAATACCTAGAAAGGATGCCTAACTCTAACTTGAGGTGTCAAGGAGCATTTTTTGGCACCAGGGGCCAGTTTTGTGAAAGACAATTTTTCCACTGATGGGCAAGGGGAGGGATGGTTTCAGGATGAAACTGTTCCACCTCAGATCATCAGGCATTAGATTCTCATAAGGAACGTGCAACCTAGACCCCTCGCATGCACAGTTCACGATAGGGTTCATATTCTTGTGAGAATCTAATGCCACTGCTAATCTGACAAGAGGTAGAGCTCAGGTGGTAATGCTCACTGGCCTGCTGCTCACCTCCTGCTGTGCAGCCTGGTTTTTTTTCTTCTTCTTTTTTTTTTTTTTTTGAGACAGAGTTTTGCCATTGTTGCCCAGGCTAGAGTGCAGTGGCGCAATCTCTGCAACTGCCGCCTCCCGGGTTCAAGTGATTCTCCTGCCTCAGCCTCCCAGGTAGCTAGGATTACAGGCGCCTGCCATCACACTCAGCTAATTTTTGTATTTTTGGTAGAGATGGGGTTTCACCATGTTTGCCAGGCTGGTCTCGAACTCCTGACCTCAGGTGATCCACCTATCTCGGCCTCCTAAAGTGCTGGGATTATAGGCGTGAGCCACCACACCCGGCCATGCAGCCTGGTTTCTAATAGGACACAGACCGGTACTAGTCCATGGCCTGGGGGTTGGGGACCCTTGTTTTAGATAAAGAAACATCTTACTCAAGATCTAGCAGGTTGAATAGAATTTAGCCAGACAAAGAGATGGGAGAAGAGCATACCAATGAGAGAAGCTTTTGCAAAGCTCATTATTTGTTTATATGATTAGCTGAAGACTGTAGACTTTGGGGGCTGAGACTGTGTTTTATTCCTTAGTCTAGCCCTAACTCATAGCATCGTACCTGGCATACAGTAGATGTCCCAGGAAAAATTTCTTGAATGTGTGAATGAATGAATTAGCCTCTACTGCAATGGCTGTTGAGAGTACTAACCAGTAACCTCAGAAGATGATGATTCTTAGAAAGTGAACCTTTGTTGGCTCAATGGCTCTATTCTAATTCTTGTATGCTCTTCCTATGTGCTTATCAGTTGGTTAGCAAACATTACAATTGCGTGGGCTCTATGCAGGTTCATTTCATGTTCTGAGTAGGATTGCTGATATGATTTCCATGTAGCAGCAAAATGCTCCAACCCAATGCTTTGAAAACAAATGTGCAAATTCCGAAAAGCGGATTAATGCAAACAAGGTTAGAATCGACTGAGCATTTTAGCACTGCAAGAAATATAAACAAATCAAACTGTGTTTTCAGAAACAGACTTCTTTTTTTATGATTGGAAAAATACTGCTTTTGTTGTTACTGTTGCCTCCATTGTCAGTTGCCTCTCAAAGTGTGTTCCGCTGTTAATGGAACAGCGAGGCAGGTCTGTAGGCCCACGCATCTACCCACTCATTGTCAGTGAGCACTGGATTTCTGAATCACCTGGGAAAATGGGAAATGATTAACTCAAAGCAAAAAAGATGACTTACATTTTCTGAATGAATGATAGTGATTGAAGTGCTAACTCCTAAGAGATTTGCAGAGGAGTTCATGCAAGGGGTAGAGAGCGTTCCTGTGTTCTTAGGAGTTGCTTTAATAAAAGGAGCCCTGGCTCGGGGTAGGGGAGGCAAAGCAGGTAAGAAGCAGTGAGTGGGAGAATTGAATAACTTGATTGGAGAATCTTTGTGCTACTCCTCTATGCCCTGATTGTGTGGTCTGACATCTGGCTGCAAATAGATGCTCAGCTAAGGATCATGGCTAACCACAGCTTGTAACAGTGCTTTGAAACTGAGTGCACATTAGAATCACACTGCAGTTTTAAAAAATACCAACCCTAGGGCTTCATCCCAAGAGTTCCTGATTTAGTTGGTGTGGGATAGGACCCAGGCATCAGTAATTTTTTAAAGGCTCCCCAGATGCTTCTATTTGAAAGCCAGGATTGAGACTAATTGTTGTAGTGGATTAGGAGAGCCTCTTGTCAGCCAAGGAGTGGCTCCTTCACTATGAGCTATCCCTTGTCATGATCTCTCTTCCAGGACAAGAGCAGAGAAGAGAGTACAAGAAAAGAGAAGTAATTAAGGGTTTAGTGTGATCCTTTTAAAACCCCAGTCCAGAGAGGCTTTAAGAAACATAGGTTAGGCCCACATTGATTGATAATGTTATCCTTGAAATTGAAAAGAGAATGTGGAGAATAATGAAGAGTTGGCAATAATGCTGTGGCAATGGGTTATTGGCAAGGTACTTCCAGAAGGTCTTGAAATATGTTTGGCAAGAAACTCACTGATCAGATGAAGGGACCTGTAAAGTGAAATTTGAAGGGAAATAAAGATACTGAGGGAAGTGGGGAGAGGAACTGTGGAACTAGAGATCAAGGAATAAACTGCTATATGATTCATTTGAAAAACAAGGGAGGCCTCTCCGAGATCCCCAGGAGAGACAAGGAAAAGGCACACGGATAATGCTCACAGGTATGGATGGTGACATATGTTTTGTAATTTCAGTTTAGAGAACTTAATATAATTTTTTTCAATTTATTATTTTAAGTACCACCAACACTGTTAGGGTGAGACTTACAAGTAGAACCCTCCACCAGAATTCTGCCCTCCAGTTACAGATTTCCAGAAAGTGTAAAGCATTGCAACATTCACATACTATGTTCCATCCCAAGCCTTATGAGGTCTTCAAAACCATACCACAGTATTCTTGGGGGAAAGTGTCTTCATAGAGAAAATTTCAGCACTCATTTTAATAATACACCCTTAAGCTGTTCTAATTTGTGCCCATCTCAATGCAAAATTCAAAATTACTTGAAAAAAACAAAAACAAAAACCACTAGTCTAGTTCAACCTCAGAGGTCCTAGGTTTCTTTCCTTGAGCACGTCCTATGCTGAGCTTCCATCTCGTCCCTCCTGGCTGGAGCAGTTAGGTTTACCAGAGCCACATAAGTGAGAGCTACCATTGGCCTTATCTTGGAAAGCCCAAGCTTTCTGGCATAAAGGAACTCAGATCCCTTAGGACCCTGGGAATCTCACATGCCTCTGACTCCTTCAAGAGATGCAGCATCTGTATAACCAAAACGACCACCCTCTATTTCCCTGTCATGTCTTGTTTGGCCCCGGAGAGCACAGAGGGGAGGCTTCTGTGGATCACCCCTCTACCTTGTATACACACCTCCTAGAATTGGTGTCTCACTGCCTAACTATGTGCCAATGGCTCTGATCTGTAAACAGGATATTGATATTGGATCTCACATAGTTTAAGCTTCTGCCAGTAGAATTTAGCTACCTTCCCAATATCTTCCTGCTATGTCAGAAAGCACAGCTCCTGAGCCCTCAGTACAGGAGTCCATGTGTTTAAACTGAGGGAAAGGACTTGATTAGCTGATACTAGTGCAAGAACCTGGCTGAAAGAGGTCATGAAGGCCCTGAGCATCTGCTTACAGGCTTTCCCTTTTCAGTTTTCAAAGTGTTCAAAAGGGTGGAGGGCCATGGCTTCTCTTTTATCCATGGAATGCCTTTTCTGGTGCCTTTTCTTACTGTCTCTGGCCTGACATGCTTGGGTCAGGTCAGAGAAGGGCTTTGCCTTAATGGCATGGTTATCTTCAAATCTCTCTTAGTATCCACTAAGCCTGTAGGTCTTTGATTCTCTAAGGTTCATGGGAAATGGCTAAGGGGTGCTAGGAAAGATCTACTCAGGATCTGCTCTTACCCCATTGTGATGCTAGCCATTTAGCAGAACTTGTACAGTATTTAAAAACGAACAATGTCAACTCTGATTCTTCCAGGCAGTTCTGAACTTTGAGAATGAAAGTTCACATGCCTCAAAGGTCTTATATAATTTGGTGTCTAAAGAAATTAGCACTCCAGGTATTTCATATCATGATCATCCTTTTTATCAATTGCTAGATAGTGTCTGGAGCCCCCAAGATCCCTTGTGACCTTTGTCTAAAACTGAGAAAACCCACTGAGTGAGCAGCAAAACTATCTTTTCCTTGTGCCTCTTAGCATCTGAATCTGATACTTATCACTCTTTAAAACCTGAACCAAAAACCATTGTCTCTGGTAGGCAGTGTTGGGCATTCTGAATCTAGAATTTGGGTTCGAGTTTCCTTTGCTGTCTATTTAAAAAAAACAATTGTTCATGCAAGTCTAAATTTTATCTGAAATTTTATTCTTCACAGTGCAGGTGCTATGGGGCTCAGCGATACTAAGTGTGATGTTTTAAATGGTTACTCTTAGAAAGAGTGACTCATCTCAACTTTCCCTAAGTGGTCATGTATTTTGCATATCTATTCTAGAATGCTCTAGGCCCGCGGGCAATGCACATTGCACTCACAGAGGGCATACACTTGGCATCTGGCTTAGAATACTCTCCTTAGCCACATCTTTATCTGCTTGGCTACAAAACCGAAACTTTCCGTGCTCTTGGGGATCTGTTTTAGAGACTCTCTGGAGTTAAAATGAATGAGCCAGTGCTTGAATATTTCCTCTTCCTGTTTGTGTAGCCTTCTGCATATAGGTAGCGATGGTAACTGCCCAAATGTATTGCAATTGCATTTGGACTTGCAGAGCAGGCCCTATGGATCCAGCTCCCTCTCACAGATACCCTGGGTTTGATGTGCTCTTCTGTCCTCTGACTCTCACACCCACCACCAGTTTTTCCCTGACTCTCATTCACATCTGTAGGAGTGGGCGGGAGGCTTTAGCACTTAGGCCACAGAATCTGAAGCCAGGATGAGGGCACAGGTGCTGGCTCTCAAGTGTCCTTAAAGACTCCCTAACCAGCACCACTGAGCTCTAAGCATCTCCTTTCCTTGTGGCTTCTTCCATCCTGGCCTTTCTAGATCCTGTGGGTTGAGGTCTGAAGTTTTTTTCCAGCATGATCTACTTCCGGGAAGGCTGGAGACCACACAAATCCTGGGCCGATTCAGCTTCCCAACCTTCTCCAAGTGGCTTCTACCACTGGGATACCAAAAAGGGGTTGTCCACTGAGTTTTGATTGTCAACCAAATTCAACCACCAATTTTGCCTATTCCCTTCCCTTCCACAGCCATAGGATGTTACAGGATGGTGATATAGTTTGCATGCTTGTCCCTGCCCAAATCTCACGTTGAATTGTATCCCCAGTGCTGGAGGTGGGGCCTGGCGGGAGGTGTTTGGGTCATGGGGGTGGATCCTTCAAGGCATGGTGCTGTCTTTACCGTAGTGAGTAGGTTCTCATGACATCTGAATATTTCGAAATAAGTGGTACTCAGCCACTGCAAAAACATGCCAAATTGTAAGGACTATCAAGGCTAGGAAGAAACTGCATCAACTAATGAGCAAAATAACCAGCTAACATCATAATGACAGGATCAAATTCACATATAACAATATTAACCTTAAATTTAAATGGGCTAAATGCTCCAATTAAAAGACACAGACTGGCAAATTGGATAAAGAGTCAAGACCTATCAGTGTGCTATATTCAGGAAACCCATCTAACATGCAGAGACACATATAGGCTCAAAATAAAGGGATGGAGGAAGATCTACCAAGCAAATGGAAAACAAAAAAAGGCAGGGGTTGCAATCCTAGTCTCTGATGAAACAGACTTTAAACCAACAAAGATCAAAAGAGACAAAGAAGGCCACTACATAATGGTAAAGGGATCAATTCAACAAGAAGAGCTAACTATCCTAAATATATATGCACCCAACACAGGAGCACCCAGATTCACAAAGCAAGTCCTTAGTGACCTACAAAGAGACTTAGACTCCCACACAATAATAATGGGAGACTTTAACACCCCACTGTCAACACTAGACAGATCAATGAGACAAAGTTAACAAGGATATCCAGGAATTGAACTCAGCTCTGCACCAAGTGGACCTAATAGACATCTACAGAACTCTCCACCCCAAATCAACAGAATATACATTCTTTTCAGCACCACACCACACCTATTCCAAAATTGACCACATAGTTGGAAGTAAAGCACTCCTCAGCAAAGGTAAAAGAACAGAAATTATAAGAAACTGTCTCTCAGACCACAGTGCAATCAAACTAGAACTCAGGATTGAGAAACTCACTCAAAACTGCTCAACTACATGGAAACTGAACAACCTGCTCCTGAATGACTACTGGGTACATAACAAAATGAAGGCAGAAATAAAGATGTTCTTTGAAACCAACGAGAACAAAGACACAACATACCAGAATCTCTGGGACACATTCAAAGCAGTGTGTAGAGGGAAATTTATAGCACTAAATGCCTACAAGAGAAAGCAGGAAAGATCTAAAATTGACACCCTAACATCACAATTAAAAGAACTAGAGAAGCAAGAGCAAACACATTCAAAAGCTAGCAGAAGGCAAGAAATAACTAAAATCAGAGCAGAACTGAAGGAAATAGAGACACAAAAAACCCTTCAAAAATAATTGAGTCCAGGAGCTGGCTTTTTGAAAAGATGAACAAAATTGATAGACCACTAGCAAGACTAATAAAGAAGAAAAGAGAGAAGAATCAAATAGATGCAATAAAAAATGATAAAGGGGATATCACCACCAATCCCACAGAAATACAAACTACCATCAGAGAACACTATAAATACCTCTACACAAATAAACTAGAAAATCGAGAAGAAATGGATAAATTCCTCAACACATACACCCTCCCAAGACTAAACCAGAAAGAAGTTGAATCTCTGAATAGACCAATAACAGGCTCTGAAATTGAGGCAATAATGAATAACTTACCAACCAAAAAAAGTCCAGGACCAGATGGATTCACAGCTGAATTCTACCAGAGGTACAAGGAGGAGTTGGTACCATTCCTTCTGAAACTATTCCAATCAATAGAAAAAGAGGGAATCCTCCCTAACTCATTTTAGGAGGCCAGCATCATCCTGATACCAAAGCCTGGCAGAGACACAATAAAAAAAGAGAATTTTAAACCAATATCCTTGATGAACATTGATGCAAAAATCCTCAATAAAATATTGGCAAACCGAATCCAGCAGCACATCAGAAAGCTTATCCACCATGATCAAGTGGGCTTCATCCCTGGGATACAAGGCTGGTTCAACATATGAAAATCAATAAATGTAATCCAGCATATAAACAGAACCAAAGACAAAAACCACATGATTATCTCAATAGATGCAGAAAAGGCCTTTGACAAAATTCAACAACCTTCATGCTAAAATCTCTCAGTAAATTAGGTATTGATGGGACGTACCTCAAAATAATAAGAGCTATCTATGACAAACCCATAGCAAATATCATACTGAATGGACAAAAACTGGAAGCATTCCCTTTGAAAACGGGCACAAGACAGGGATGCCCTCTCTCACCACTCCTATTCAACATAGTGTTGGAAGTTCTGGCCAGGGCAATCAGGCAGGAGAAGGAAATAAAGGGCATTCAATTAGGAAAAGAGGAAGTCAAATTGTCCCTGTTTGCAGATGACATGATTGTATATCTAGAAAACCCCATTGTCTCAGCCCAAAATCTCCTTAAGCTGTCAACTTCAGCAAAGTCTCAGGATACAAATCAATGTGCAAAAATCACAAGCATTCTTATACACCAATAACAGACAAACAGAGAGCCAAAT